>NC_071259.1:13339363-13469363 GCF_023375685.1 Ictalurus furcatus | reverse complement strand
CTAGTGTGACTGTTTTGTTTGTTTACATCAGATGTACTGGAGCTCTGAATAAACAGACTAGCGGATACCTGAAAGTAACTAGTTAATGAATAACGTCGATATTGAAACAATACGTGAAAAGTTATTGAATTACAGTACATAATTCAATAAAATTTTGAGAATGGAAAAACTGATTGTTAGATACATCGCCAAGCACGGCTCAAAGGGAATGTATGACGGGATAGAGAACGTTGCTGATAAGCCGTATGAGTGGGCTATCTCCCGGTTTGAAAATTATCCCAAAATGCCTAGAAATAAAAAAGGGAAAAGTTGCAAATGCACGTCAAGCAGTTTTTGCCTCGTATAAAGTGGCTTAGCAAAGGCTAGATGAAGTGGAGGTTGAAAATGTGCAGCTTCACTCTAGACTAAGTGACTGGGTAATTTCTACAAAAAGGTACGAGGCTAGTGAAACGATCTGGAAAGAGGAAAAGATCAGAATTCAGATTGATATTGCACTTCTTAAAACCAACAATAGCATGTTTAGATCATCCAATGTTAGTTTATGATAATAAAAAAAAATAGTACAGTTGAGAAAAACACCAGTAAGAGGTGCCATGCTTTGTAACGGAGTTTAAAATTTTCAGGAAGATGGTGATGATGGTTGGGAGAGAGATTCTCAATCATTTAGCAGTAGTAAACACTCTGACTGTACAGTTAGATTTCCCATGGCACCAGTTCACTCCACTACTACCATGTGAAATAGTGAATAAGGGGAGGGGCCAATGACTTCTGCAGTGGTCAGAGGGTTTATTCCAAACGAACTAGAAGCTGTGATTAAGAATATTGGAAAAATTTGACCCCTCCAAACAGAATCCATTAGATTTTTTGAAAAATTTGAAGCAATATTCAGATGTGTACAAGTTTACAGATGTGTGGCCTTAAATGAGAACGTGAAGGTTAGAACTGCAAATAAATTGGAAAGGAAGCAGGCACTGCTTGAGGTTTTAGGAATGATGTCAGTTGATTGGGATAAAATAGCTGAGATGACCATGAGGAAAGGGGAGCACCCAATGCCATTTTCAGAACGGTTATTGGAGGTGTTTAAAACTTTCAGTGGCAATACTGATATTACTCAGGACGAGGTCAGCTTAAAATCTGCCCTATTTAACAAGTGTGACCCACTCACCCATTCTGCTGTGGCAATGAATGTGAGCAGTCTCTCAGAGTATAATGACATTATTGCCAAAATGACAGTTTTACAACAGTAATGCTAGTTCAAAGAAATCTCATCCTGTCTCAGCAATAGGTGTTATAAAGCGCTACCCGAATGGAGGCCGCAAGGTTTCCTGGATAAACAAGGGCCATGCTACTGGAGAAAGAAAGGAGAGACCACCTCCTTATAACCCCCCCCCACTCCAATGTTATTCATGTGGCAAAGAGGGACTTATTTCTAGGGACTGCAAGGTTTTTCTTGGAGAACAGCTCATAAAAAAGATCTTTACCAGTTACAGGGTACAGTTAACAGACTGAGCAACGAGAATGAGGAACTGCGTGCTCACATGGAGATGCAGAGCTTTAAAGCCATGCCTTCTTCAGCATAGAGATCACAGGCCTCCATTTCACATGTAGCACCCATGTCGCGAAATAATCACTGTCGGAGGCCGATGTGATGATTGGTTAGTTCATGCTGGTGCTTCATTAACAATTCTTTATTTCGACAATCCCCCAGAATGGTAAAGACACAATAACACTAGAAGGTTTTAACTGAACAATTTCTCTTGCATACCAGACAGAAAGTGTGTAATTCCAAATTGGCAAAGATGATTTCAAAGACAAAGCCTGGCTCAGCAGAACTGGTGATGGTCACGGTATATTAGGTTCAGTCATTATGACCAAGCTTGACTAGATCATTGACTCTGGCAACAATCGCATTTGGCGTAATCCTCAAAGTAAAGACAAGGTTGTGGAGATTTCTGATGTACATGCAATCAAAAAGTCAGAGGATTATGACTTGGATACCTTGTTATCGGTGGAAGAGTCTGAGTCATCAGAGCTAATGGATCAGAACAGAGGTGTTTTTGTTAATTCAAAGCATGATTGTGGCTGTGATTCTAGTGTGATGGAAGTAAAGGTTCACGGAGGTGGCCTACCCTCCCTCAGTTATCCAGATGAGGCAAAGCCCTACATACAAACTCACAGCTTTTCATTATTAGTAGAAATGTGGCCCAGACGCAGGTAATTTACACATGCACAAATCTCTCTCTCTCCAAGAACTATTTATGACAATTCATTCACAAATATAATCTTATCACACTACTTCATTTCTGTGTATGATTTAGAGTGGGCAGAATTCTAATGACCCATATATAAAATAACAAAAATTCACTGTTATTTTTATCCTTTCAATAAAATTTTGCACTGCAAACATCAATCACAGCTTTAACTCGTCAATGCTGGCAAGTGACCATGGTATTTAAGCAAGATAATCCAAGGCCAGGTGTGCATTACACGATTTTAATTCACTCCGCAGAGGCACTGTTTTGGGACAAGTGGTTCTTTTCCACCACATTGTGCATTAAAATCATGTAACGCACACCTACCTGTGGATTATCCCTTATATCAGTGGTCACCCACCCAGTTCCTGAAGCTCTACCTCCCTAAAGACTTCATAATCGTACCCACCTGACCATCTTATCATTGCCTTAAGAAGCACTTGATCAACTAAAAGAGGTGTTATATTTTCGTTGGAGATGAAAGGAAGTTAGATCTCCAGGAACAGGGTTGGTGACTACTGCCTTACTTTATATACGGGGTGCATGCGCAAGTGAAATAAAAAATGCACAGGGTTAACTAGTTTAGACCGCTTATTTGCGTACCAACAGCTGTAAATGCACAGTCACTGTCTTGGATTGACCAAATGTAAATGTGAGAGATGTCCAAAAATCAGATATTAAGCAACTTCTTTGGCATTCTGCAACCTCAGAAGAAACGTCAGATTGAACCCGAGCAAAAGAAAAAGAGTTTTCTCTTTTTTTTTTTTTTGAGTGATGTCGAATGTGGTGGAAGATATGCCGCTCACATCCCCATCTAGCAGACAAAACTAGTGCCTTCTATGCAGGGACAAATAAAAATCAGTCATCCAGCATTTGTTAAGCATGAAAAGAGAAAGGAGCATACAAATGTAGTACAAGCTATTAGTAACAGACATGCTAAATGAAATATACAGTCACCCACTTGTTAAATTGCAAAACAAGGTGAATGAAGGGCAACAGAGGGTTCTGTGTAATGTTTTTCTCATGGCATTCCATAAAGCTAAATACAGTGTCCTATGTCTTCGTATGCTGAGGATATGGCATTATTGAAAAGCCTAGGAGTGAATGTCAGGAGGTGCAGATTATTCATGTGAAGGGGAACGTGAATAATTCAAAGTATAGCATGGACTCTCAGTTATGATTTAAGGGAAAAGAGGGTCTGTATTTTGATGGATCAGAGGACATAAAAACGGAGCAGGAAATTGTGTACATTGTGTCTGTGTCCACCAGTGGAGAGTTCACCGCTGAGTTTCTTGGATTAATTAAAGCGCACCCATTATGGTTTTGAAGCGAGCCTAATTTTGTTTTAAAGATCTCATACAATAAGTTTATATGCATCTAAAGTCAAAAAACACTTTAATGTGCTTATAATTTAAACTGCAGCATTACCTTTTTTTCCCCCAGTGTCACAAACGACTCGTTCTAAAGAATTCCTTCTAAATTCCACCTTTGAGAGCATACTCTGCTCTGATTTGTCAGTGTCCCAGTCTGTTGTGATTGGTCTACCACTGTCAGTGTGTGTTGAAAAGGAAATGCCCACTCCTATAATGAGTTTCAGCTCCGTCTGTTCGCGAGCAGCCGATGAAGACCAGAGGTGGGGCTTTTTGTTACAAACCTACGTAGGTTTGTACAGGAAGCAAGTCTGGAATGACTAATGACTCGTTTCAGCTGTTCAGAATCGTTTCCTTCTTTTGGGAGTCAATAATCCTGTTTGTCATGTACATTGATTTTCTAAACTTTGCAGACATTTTTTTTACATTTACAAACAGCTATATAACACACCACATGAAAGATAATATTTGAAAAAACAAATAGTAAAACCTACTTTAAACTGGTTGCTAAACAAACGGCATGGGACACAACAGACTCTGGTCAATCTATTCCATGACTGAGGCTTGGATGAATGGAGAACAAAGTTAGTCGCTGTTTGTACAAATGGGACTGCTTTCAATATGTACAATGGCATTCTATCAAATCTATGGCAAATGACTGCGATTGGGGATTCCATTGTGCATATTCTGTGCACTGCATACTAGGGATGTCATGAGAACCGATACTTCGGTACCAAGTCGGTACCAACATTCTTAAAACGTGACTGTACTCGTTTTTCTGCAGTAGCGTCGGTATTCGTTGGTAACGAAGTTACCGAGGTTGCAATTCTTCCGGAACTCATGGGGCAGAATATACGCGTATGTGTTTTAGTCGGTCCACAAATGGTATAGAAGAAGAACGCCTACAAGCACATGGGGGAAAAACTACCAAAGATGGCGAAAAGTTTAGCTCCGCCCAGACTTGTTGAGAGGAAAAGTGGTAAGAGTCAAATATGGAAATACTTCGCATTCGAGACGGATGGCAGCAAACATATAATTGATGCTCTGAAGCTGGTTTGAAACCGATGCTATCGTTTATTTCAAACAAAGGGAGGAAATGCCTCGAATTTGGCGAAGCACCTGAAAGACAATATATCGTGTTTGTTTGAGGCAGCTGGCATTGTTGCCATGAAACCAGCTAACGTTATGCTCCATGTAAAGTTCGTGATAGCCAGTTATATTTGTTAATGATGCTAACGCATTGCAATGTTATAAACTACCTCCTAATGGGCCACCATGCAATCGCCATTCAGTCTGTGTCCTGTCAGCAAAATGTAGCCTAATGTCACAAATAATTATTTTAACATTAATGGTTTTAATAAATATTTTTGGCCTGCCACCATAGTGAATCTAAACTAATGCTTGCATTCAGAGTATAAGGGGTGTGTGTGTGTGTGTAGCCTCCACTGTTTTATTAGTCATTGTCATGCAGTGGTTCCTAACTAAAATATCCCCCATCCTCTCTCTTTTTGCCAATATCAGCCAGAGGAGGACGTCTAACAGGAGAGTTTTTAATTTATTATTTTTTTTATTTAATTTTAATTTTTAAACCACACTGTGGTATCGAGAATCGTGTACTTCTGGTGGTATTGGTACAGACTACTAGATTTTTGCTATCATGATATCCCTACTGCATACACCCTTGAAAACTGCGCAAAATCAGTTGATTGTATGGTTTCATATGGATGAGTGATGAGTTTAACCTTACTGTTGTGAAACTGCTGCAATTTAACTTACATAAAGGTGGTGCAAAAAAAGGTTGAAGTGCTAAAGAAGCTGTGTGATGGCATCACCTTTTTGAAATTAGGAAAGTTTCACAATATCGGATGGTCTGCATGGAGGCACGAAACACTGTTGAAAATATCAAGACTTTTATTCAGCCATTTAAATTCAACTGGATAAAACGAATGACAACAACTTGAAGCATATCAGCACAGTGTTTTCTGGCCAACATGCTTGACATTTTACAGCTGACCTCCCAAAGGTTTCAGCAGGAAAAGTTTACCATAGGAGAATGTAAAGATGAATTCATGCTAGCCATTGGACAGTTCACGCTTTGCTTAATGGTGAAGGCCAGCACATGAAACACACCATCTCCAATGCTGATTCTGACAGGGACAAAACTGATTTACTCACAGGTTTAATTGGGGAGCTTGAAAACAGATATGGATCTCTAAAGTCATTTCATCATTTTTAAGTTTTTGATCCTTTCAGTTGGCGTAAAGAAATGCAAGACCTCCACAGTTTTGGCAACACAATGATCAGCACCGTTCTCCAGAAGTATGAGACCATCTTACCTCTTGACAGAGACTCCACCATAAGAGAATGTATGCGTTTAAAGCAAGCAGGAAAATGTTTGGCAGCATCCTTTGTGTATGACCTAATCAAGAATTAATACCAGCAATCCAGATTGTTATTCAAATATCTACAATGTACTTAAATTGTCCCTTACTCTTCCTTTGAGCAGTGCAGCTTGTGAGAGGGGTTTTTCACATCAACATAATAAACAAGTACAGACCCCATGTGTCACATACTTCTCTCAGCTCTGATGTGCATCCACTTGTCAAAGATGACCACAGAAACATCTGACTCAAAGCCAGCTGTAGACCTATGGATGCAAACAGCCTATCGCAGGCTCAACCAGAGAAGCGCATCATTTTCCACCATCCAGGAAGCAGCAAGTCCATCATCCTATACTATAATTGAAATGGAAGATAGTGAGGCAGACAGTGAGGAACCTGACTAACTGACGCTTAGTCAGACCTATGGGGAGGACCAGTGTGGGGGTGAGTACCATACAAAATACGCAAGTGCTCAACTGAGAACTAGACTAAAAAGTTGTGCGCAACCCTGATTGTGTGTGCGTATACACATACATTTTATATTATATATATATATATATATATATATATATATATATATATATATATATATATATATATATACACATACATACACACACACACACACACACACACACACATATATATATACACACACACACACACCCACATATACATACATACATACATATATATATATATATCTTTTTATGTGACAACACTTAAGAAATGATACTTTGCTACAATGTAAAGTAGTGAGGGTAGAGCTTGTATAACAGAGTAAATTCTCTGTCCCCTCAAAATAACTCAACATACAGCCATTAATGTCTAAACTGCTGGCAACAAAAGTGAGTACACCCCTAAGTGAAAATGTCCAAATTGGGCCCAATTAGCCATTTTCCCTGTTAGTGTTACAAGGTCTCAGGTTTGAATGGGGAGCAGGTGTGTTAAATTTGGTGTCATCACCCTCACACTCCCTCATACTGGTCACTGGAAGTTCAGCATGGCATCTCATGGCAAAGAACTCTCTGAGGATCTGAAACAAACAATTGTTGCTCTACATAAAGATGGCCTAGGCTATAAGAAGATTGCCAAGACCCTGACACTGAGCTGCAGCACGGTGGCCAAGACCATACAGCGGTTTAACAGGACAGGTTCCACTCAGAACAGGCCTCGCCATGGTCGACCAAAGTAGTTGAGTGCACGTGCTCAGCGTCATATCCAGAGGTTGTCATTGGGAAATAGACGTACGAGTGCTTCGAGCATTGCTGTAGAGGTTGAAGGGGTGGGGGATCCATCAGTGCTCAGACCATACGCCGCACACTGCACCAAATTGGTCTGCATGGCTGTCATCCCAGAAGGAAGCCTCTTCTAAAAATGATGCACAAGAAAGCCTGCAAACAGTTTGCTGAAGACAAGCAGACTAAGGACATGGATTACTGGAACAATGTCCTGTGGTCTGATGAGACCAAGATAAACTTATTTGGTTCAGATGGTGTCAAGCGTGTGAGGTGGCAACCAGGTGAGGAGTACAAAGACAAGTGTGTCTTGCCTACAGTCAAGCATGGTGGTGGGAGTGTCATGGTCTGGGGCTGCATGAGTGCTGCCCGCACTGGGGAGCTACAGTTCATTGAGTGAACCATGAATGCCAACATGTACTGTGACATACTGGAGCAGAGCATGATCACGCATGATAACGACCCCAAACACACCTCCAAGACGACCACTGCCTTGCTAAAGAAGCTGAGGGTGAAGGTGATGGACTGGCCAAGCATGTCTCCAGACCTAAACCCTATTGCATCTGTGGGGCATCCTCAATGAGAAGGTGGAGGAGCACAAGGTTTCTAACATCCACCGGCTCCGTGATGTCATCATGGAGGAGTGGAAGAGGACTCCAGTAGCAACCTGTAAAGCTCTGGTGAACTCCATGCCCAAGAGGGTTAAGGCAGTGCTGGAAAATAATGGTGCCACATAAAATATTGACACTTTGGGCCCAATTTGGACATTTTCACTTAGGGGTGTACTCACTTTTGTTGCCAGCGGTTTAGATATTAATGGCTGTGTGTTGAGTTATTTTGAGGGGACAGCAAATTTACACTGTGATACAAGCTGTACACTCACTACTTTACATTGTAGCAAAGTGTCATTTCTTCAGTGTTGTCACATTAAAAGATATGTGACAACATATCTGATTCGTTCCAAAACCCAAAAATATTCATATACATAATAATGATCAACACAAAATAACATTTTATATTTTTATTATTTAAAGTAATCGAATTTATTAATTATCGTGTAGGATGACTTTCACTGTTACTAATGGAATCACTGCTCTGTTGGCTCGCCGGAATCTTTTTCTTTTTGTACGACGTTAACAAAGAACCTATCCAGTGACACTTGCTTTTGCCTCCTTTTTACAGATTTCGCGGAAATGTGACGTTGCATTGTCGTTAAACAGATTCATCGCTCGCACTGCTACAGTCTTACTCGGGTGGTGCTTTTCTACAAAATTTTGCACTATTTCCCACATTTTACACACCTTCCTAATCTCATTTGAAGTGAGGGATTTCTCCGTCTTTTTCTCCTCCTCCTCCTCAGACAAGACCTCCTCCGTAACCTCTTGCTGTTGCTCGTGATGCAGATCCATCAGTTCGTCGGTGGTCAGCTCCTGGCCATGCTCCTCCACTAGCTCTTGAATGTCGTCTTCATTCACCTCCAGTCCCATGGTCTTCCCCAAGAACACAATTTCTTCGACAACTGACTACTCGCAACTCAGCTACTCGCATACCTTGTTTGTGCTTCTCGATGATTTCCTTCTTAACTTCCACCGTAATCATATCCTTTTTCTTATCGCCTTCCTTTTCAAATTTTTTCTTCATGGGGGCCATTGTCGCAGTACAGTTACTACACAGTCACAACAGTTACAACACTATAGTAAACAGTATACGCTCACATGGATGTTGACTATACAAATGAGGCACGCTGACCAAGACCGAGCATGTGAGAGGCTCAGTAGTGATCACGTGACGCTCGGCAGACAAAGCAGCATATACGTACTACAGGTACTCGTATTGCAAGACCTCGCTCGTATATCAAGTTAAAATTGATTAAAAATTTTTGCTCGTCTTGCAAAACACTCGCAATCCAAGGTTTGACTGTATATACACACACATTTTTATTATATATATATATATATATATATACACACACACATATACACACACACACACACACACACATACACACACACATACACACACACATACACACACACACACACACACATACACACACACGTACAAGTGACATTTTTAAAACTTTCCCACGGACCCCCTGCAATTACACCACTGACCACTATGGGTCCGCAGATATATGTTTATACGCACACACACGCACACACACGCACACACACACACACACACACGTGTATATATACACACACCAGGGCTCTACGGTAACAATTTCTTTTAGGAGCACTTGAGCTCCTAATTACAAAAATTTAGGAGCACAGTTGAAGCTTAGTTTTTTAGAGATGGTAATGTGCCACAATATAACGCAAGTAGGCATGAGAAAACTTGAGTTTCTCAATTATTACAGACTTTAGGAACATAGTGTGAGCCATGACCCATTAAGTTACCTTCTGATAAACTAAATTTAATATTTTCAATTAATTTTACAGGCTGCATCTATTAAAAAAAAAAAAAAACATTAACCTGTTCCACCTTGAAAACAAATACAATAAACCTCAATGTTCAGTCTTTGAAGTCTGCTCCTCTTAAATATATTTAAAGCTACACTATTAGACATTTTCCACTGTCATGGTTCTGGGCTGGAGTCAGTTCTCGAACCGCTCCGTGTATATTGTTTATATATCTGAATAATCTCATATAGGATGTGATTGGGTGAGTTCATTTACCTGTCAGATGCACAGCGCTTTAGATTAATGGTGTTCATTAGGGATGCACCGATCAGGATTTTTACGGCCGATACCGATCCAGATACCCATCTTTTTTTTGTTTAAGCTTTAATCAGGAGGTCTGTTATTATCAGTTAAATGTAAGCTCTCTGCTCATGATCACTGTTAATTGAATTAAAATAATAGCAATGAGCAATACTGTTGGTTAATTGATAAATAAACAAGCATAAAATATTTATTTTTATATATCTGAAACAATAAACAGTCCTAATTAAAAGTAGACTAACATAAACATGATCCATATTAGGAAAAAGCTAATAGCTTTCTAAGGAGAAAGTGACCTAATCATAATGTCAAACTGATATTAAGTGCAACCCATAGTAATTAAACACCATTTAATTTCTTATTTCATTTATATTTTATGAAGTTATTATAATACCTATTTTTTATATTAAATGATTTATTTATAACTAAGCACATTTTCTGTCTTTACATTTTATTACTTTTTGTGTTTGTTTATAAGTTTTAGATGGGTTCCCCCAGTACAGTGTTGCCATGTCTGCTGATAAAATTACGTTTTTTGGGGGGATTAAATCAAAACATGGAAATTGGAGTTGACTTTTCTAGTGATATCTGGCAACCGTGAGTTTAAATAAAGTGAATGCGCTACTAGAGTTAATGAAGGGAGAGCGGCAGTGTACTGTATGTTTACAGATGGAACCATTACTACTCTTGATTATGATTGGTGAGAAATTATTTAATAAATAAGTTTGAATTAAACCCACCTTGTAGCATTAGCAGTATTATTAACTTACCGCTGTCTCTACACAAGCAGGTCGCAGGTGCAGGTCATTTTGCGGGGTCAATAAAAGATAGCGGTTGTGAGATTGGGAAGTTGTGAGAGAAGCAGATGATGTAGTGTTACTCTCATCATCATAATGACACCTTTGCAGTATTTCCACACTTGTTCGTTTGACTGAGGTGATGAAAAGCAGTGTGAAAGTAACTGTTGCGCGGTGTAGATGCATTTTGGAGTTTTAGTTTTTATCCCGATTGTATTATACAACTATGAACAAGTCACTCGCACCGGTGCTCCTAAATATTTTTTCACAGTCGCAAAAAGTACTTTTCAGTCGCAAATGCGAGTGAAATGGTCAAACTGTAGAGCCCTGTACACATGACCTAAAACCATCAGATTTTCACACAAGTCCTCAAAGTAGATAAAGAGAACCCAAGTAAACAAATGAGAAAAATTTTATACTTGATCACTTAATTATTGAGGAAAATGATCCAATATTACATACAGCAGTATCAGGTATAATTTCCTTGTGCAGCAATAACCACACAAGGTTTGGAGGAATTTTTCCAAAAAAATTCCTCCAAACCTTGTGTGTGGGGTGTGGAATCGACTTCAAAGTTCTGGGGTTGACTTGGTTTATAATGCCACTACTATCCACTTTTTTCTGTGTTGTTATTTTCTATTAGTACCCTTCCCCTTCCCCATCATGGCATGAGCCAAACCACACAGTATACTTCCTTCCACTCAATATGTAATGTTCAGTTCCACTTCAAACTACTACTCAAAATCCTCAAGGTTTAATAAACCTTCATTCGCCATGGCTGCGTCCAAAACAGCATACTATATAGAAGGCGAAATACATGTATTTCTCTCGGACGCTTTTTGTGCCATTACCGTGTGTGTAAAAGTCGCGCCCCTAAAATTTATGTGCAGCTAGATTAACCGTGCTTTCAAAAAAATCAGCTGGCTTAACTGCAGTATTTATTCAAGCAGTTTAGTTTCAAAATATGGTAGCAGTTGCATTATGAATGTTGTAGCATAGTTTAATTCAAGTGTATTTATATATATATTTTTTTAAATCCTCGTTTTTGCTTACTTAATGGTTAGCATATGCACATTTAATGGTAATATAGTCAAGAGTCCTTATTAAGCGTTTAATCCTTTAACCCTCTTACCCCTTAGTTCCCACAATATTATGTCCCACAACCCTATATTCCCCATAGAAACAGCACGCCAACCCTGAGTTCCCAGGCCAAAGTTGGCCCCAAAATCAACATTTTAATTTTAACATTTTTAGGCCTTGAAACAACTTATAATAATTTATTTGTGTAATATTACTTTGAAAATGAAGCAGTTCAGTGTTTTTACTCAACTTAGAGCACAATTCTTAACTAGAGAAATGACGAAAAATGCTCGCTAAAATCCTTATACTCATTTAGAAGTACCATACGGGCATCAGCGTGGTCAATGCCTTTGAATAAATTCAAGTAAATAATAAATAAATAAATGCATTTTAGTGCCAAAAGTCAAGTTTCTGGTGATAATCAGACCAGCAGGTAGTGTTTTCACGAATGCACAGAAATGGTCCCGTTATGACTCCAGACCCCTGCAGTGTCAGTCGCACTGGTTGATGCTGAAGATGAAGACGGATCAGGGTCTGAATCAGGAGAGTTTGCGTCTCTATCAGTTTCGGTTTCAACATCGCCTGAACTTTCACTGCTGTCATTATCTAGAATCCTCGCTCTCGCCTGTGTAACTGTGTATGTTTTCCTTTTTTTTCACTGTTTTAGATGTACCTGTGTTCACTGTAGGTGTAACTTTAGCTGGAACACGATTAGCTTTTCGCTTTGGCATTTTTAGTTCACTTCTACTAGTACACCAATATTCACGCTTGGATCTTCATCGTAATGCCGGCGTAATAACGTAATCACGTCGTGACGTCATCAACCTCCCGGGTTAAAAACTAATAATTAAATAAGTAAGGAATCATAGCAGAGTAATGCCGTTACACCGGCCTTACGGGGATAATGTTTACACTGTAAAGCCGCTATATCGGCCTTACGGGTATTTGGCATAGACGACCAAGCCGGTATGTCGTCCTTACGGGAACAGATCAAAGACGGGCAAGCTGGTTTTCCGGCCATACGGGGTAAGAGGGTTAATGTTTATTGGGGTAAAATAAATGGGAGGACATGATGGGGGTTACGAATTTTACACATCAGAGGCTTTTTGATTACATATATATCTGAAATTTATGTGTTAGAAAACAACAGGTGTGTGGCTAGCACTGTTCATGTCTTTAATATCAGTCATTCAGAAAAACATTTGTACTCTTGGCTGGATAACTCTAGTAGCTTAAATAACAATATACTTGAAGTATACAGAACATAATTAAAAAACATTTTATACTGATATTTAACTTTATTAATAAAATAGTGTGTTGTTCAATTAGCATGTTTTGTGTTTTGCTTTGGTACCAAAATTGGTACCAAATACCGTGGAATTTTACTGATATTGGTACAGACTACTGAAATTTTGGTACTGTAACAACCCTATTCACATATTTGAATCAAGCAAATTCAATCAGCTTTGCTTTTTTTCAATGCAGAAGGTGTTGTGTAGTTGAATTGTCTCTTTTACTGCGGTAAAGTTAGTTTCATATTCAGATATTCAGGTGACATGACATTTCTGGTCAATAGTGCACAAACATCATGCCAAACTATTGTAAGACTACGCTCTTTTAATGTCACATAAAAAGAATAACCAACCGATTCAGAGTTAGTAGAAGATTTTCTCAGAATATACTCCGAGTATCTTTTTTTTTTTTTTTTTTTTTTTTTTTTAAAGTGTTCTGGATCATCCAAAAAAAGTGCAAGAAAAAGAAAAAAAAAAAAAAAGTGTGAAAAGTTTCACATTAACAACTGCCAGATTTCAGTTGGGTCTTGCTGCATAGGAGCTATGAAATGCAAGCTATTCCAACCAACTACTGCCTACCTATGTACCTGAATTTTTCAACTGGAAAGAATTAGTTTCATCATTGGAACAGGAGTATATTTCAAATTCATAATGAAGATGTTATGGATTTTTTAATTAATTATTTTAAAAGTAATTATGAAATCTAGCTGCAAGCAGATTTGCACATTTGGCTGGGCCAAACACAAGAGAGCCAAAGTATTAGCAAGCATCAGAACATGGTCATGATTTTACAGATCAAGTTTCAGTGCAATAGGCAGTAGTGTTTCCAAGATATTGCATAAAATACTATGCAGCACCTATATCAAATTTGATGATGCGTTATATGGAAACGATTTGAGCAGGGCTCTACAGTGCGACCATTTCACTCACATTTGCGACTGAAAAGTACTTTGTGCGACTGTGAAAAAATATTTAGGCACACCAGTGCAAGTGACCTGTTTGTATAATACAATTAGAATAAAAGTCACAGGAATTACAAAATGCGCAACAATTACTTTCACACTGCTTTTCATCACCTCAGTCAACCGAACAAGTGTGTAAATACTGCAAATAAGCCATTATGATGATAAGAGTAACTCTGTACATCATCTGCTTCTCTCAACTCACCGATCTCACAATCCGCCATCTTTTATTGATCACGTAAAATGACCTGAACTTGCGACTGTGACCTGCTTTTGTAGACACAGCGACATACAACAGACTGTGCATTCATTTCATTTAAGCTCACGGTTGCCAGATATCACCAGAAAAGTCAACTCCAGTTTTAAGGTTTTGATTTAATCCCCCAAAAAAACAATATTATTAGTAGACATGGCAACACTGTACTGGGAAAACCCATCTAAAACTGATAAGCAAAACAAAAAAATTAATAACATTTAAAAGACATAAAATGTGCTTAGTTATAAATAAATCATTTAATATAAAAAAAAGGTATAATAAATTCATAAAATATCAATAAAACGATAAATGAAATAATGTTTCATTACTTTGGTTAAATTTAATATCAATTTGACATTGATATTAAATTTCAAATTTAATAGGTTATTTCCTTAGAAGGCTATTAGCCTTCTTTTTCTTAATATGGATAATTTTTATGTTGGTCTACTTTTAATTAGGACTCTTTATTGTTTAAGATATTTAAAAAATATTTTATGCTTGTTTATTCATCAATTAACCAACAGTATTTCTCACTGCTATTATTTTAATTCAATTAACAGTGACCATGAGCAGAGAGCTTACATTTAACTGTTTATGATGTACCTCCTGACTAAAGCTTAACCTCTTTTACTGGTAGCCAAAAAATGGCATTTCTGTCTGTTTTGGTACCTGTGTTCGGCATTGATTTGTTTTGTGATATCACACACCACAGTAGTGGTTAATGGCTCATATGAAAGTAGACACTTAAGACTAAGAATTAGCAGTTATTTCAAGTATTTCTTCTTTTACCTAGCCTACCTGGGGCAATATATTCAGAATTTTTTTTTTAATTATAAAAAAAATTATTTACTTTTAACACAGATGTTATATCTTCACAGCAGATGTTGATATCAACCCCATTCCTGGTCTCAAAGATGCCCCAAGTACTTGTGCATGAACACCCAAAATATGAGGAAGTTATCTCTAACCACTAAAATTGTGTGTAAGGTTATCCAAACACAGGTTAAAACCTCTCCAAATGGCACCAAACGTCTCCAAATGACATAAAACCTCTATAAATGGCACAAAGCTTATAAAAATGGCACAAAGTCTTTAAATATTGCAGACTTCTAGAAAAAGCAAACATTTTTTTTAAAAAGGCACAAAATAGCCTCTCCAAAAGGCACCAAACCTCTCCAAATGGCACAAAATGAAAACAAATGGCAGTAGCATGAACTCTGTTACACAACGTGTAATTTCACACACACAAAAAAGTCTGAAACATACTTATAAAACATAATGTTTATTAAAAATAGTGCCAGAGCCCCAGGTGAATGAGAACTTGCTCTCCGAATGGCTCAAATGATAGACACACAAGTGACCCCTCTCCTCTGACTTCTTTGGGGGGTAGATAGAGCCCCTCAACTTAATCCACATAGTCTTCCTCCAAAAACAAAAACAAAGAGCCTCTCGGAAATAACTCCTCCAGAAGCTGTGACACATTCAGGCTTTTTCGGGAGCACGCCGTCGCTATAAGACGCCGATAAATTGCACGCTGAGCGAAAACCAGTACAAAACTAGCGATCAGAAAAAACTGCCAAACATGCAAAAACCTGCTGTACAAAGTTTTGCAGGAAGACCGCTAGAGTGGAGCTGCCATTTCCTGATAGTTTCTCTGCACGGCCCTGTAGCGCTGTGCTGATTGGCCTGTACCTACTGACACACAGCTCAAGACGCACGCGTAAAAGGTTTGGTTGTGCTGATTACGCGTTTGATTTTCTCAGCCTCTAAGTGGTCAATCATGTCGTTTGGGCTTGTTTGAAAGCTAGAAGTATCTACAATTGGTCCATGTGGGTGTCAATCAAGTTAGACTGTCCGATTAAAATTTAGGTGGCGGGTTGTTCAGCATAGCCAAAGCAGATTAGCGTTTTTTAGATGGTGTCTCAGTTCAGTTTATGGCTAATTACTAATTTCCAGAGGGGTGGGATACCAAAACACTTAATGCATTTTGAAGAGAACATTTGTGACTAAATATGGAACTTTGCATTTGTTTTCTTCAATAAAGCTGATGGACTTTATACCGATGGAAATGTGCATGATTTATAAAACCGCGAGTGAACTGGATTTTCGTCTATGTAGGTAATGTAAGGTAGTAAACGTTTATACAAGTCCGATCTTTGGTTTAAATGTTATAATTTTATTGTGGCAGTTGTATACGGTGTTCTACTATCAAAAAAGCTTTAGTCGTGCTCTCCGATTTATCTCTGTCTCAATGTTTTCGTGGAGAGGTGTAAATTGTTTGCCCAGCAGGGAGCTCAAACACCGCCCCTTTCCCATCCCCCTGCTCACCAGGAGTTAAGCACACAGTCATGAAACTGCACACACAGGTAGCCAACAGTGTCCTGATTAATCTTATACCAGAACTGAGGCGATAAAATAATTCATTTGTTTATACTAATTGAAAATGTCCGATAAATCGTTTTCCATTCCGCCGGCGGAATGAACGCAAGTGTCGGGGCAAAAGGGGTTAAACAAAAAAAAGATTGGTATCTGGATCGGTTTCGGTCGATCAAGATGACAAGAAATCGGTAAGGCTGTAAAAATCCTGATCAGAGCATCTCTAATGAACACCATTAAACTAAAGTGCTTTGCATCTGGCAGGTAAATGAATTCACCCAATCACATCCTATATGAGATTATACAGATATATACACAATATATGCACAGCAGTTCGAGAATTGGCTTTGGAGAATTTGGAAAATGGCTAATAGTGAAGCTTTAAATACAGGTTAACGGTTGTTTTATGCACACAACTTGTAAAATCATCTGAAAATATTCAGTTTAGTTCAACAGAAGGTAAATTAACTTGTCATGGCTCACACTATATTCCTAAAGTCGTCATGAATTTTTGCAATTAGGAGCACAAGTCCATTTTGGCATGCTCATTGTCAAATTCGTGTGCATGTTATTCGTTACATCTCCATGGTCTGATTTGATTTTCATGAAAAATCAGGAAAACGGTGTAGGAGGAGTTCGAAAAAGTATGTTTTCAAAGCACTTCAAAATGGTGGACAGCAAGTGTGGCTGAGCATGGAATAATTGGTATCGCTCTCAGCATGACCCAAGGGGGTAAAAATAATCAAAAGGCAAAAGAAATCAAAACCTATTAGCATTTATTTAAAATTCCATTATAAAATCGAGAACAGTTTGACTCATCAACTTGAATTCGTAACTTTTTGACACCAAGGTCTAAAGATGATCTGATTCGATTTTTGTGAAAATTGGACACAGTCTAGGAGGAGTTTGAAAAAGTAGGTTTTTCAGAAAACTCAAAATAGCAGAAAAATTTTCATGATAGAAAATGAGGGCATAGGGTGCATTTGACTCGGCACGAGCCAAAGGAATCAGAGAAAAATTATTTTGTTTTTGGCCCTTACAGTTAAAAAGTTATTAGCATAAACATGAATACAAATTTGAGCTTTTGGTGGCACTAGAGGGTTTGAGATAACTCAAAATTTTCTATGGTAATATTTCAGACTGTCCCCTATCTGTGTGCCAAATTTCATAACTTTCCCATGTACGGTTCTATGGGCTGACATGGTCTTAAGAGCAGAAGAGGAAGAAGCAGAGTAATAAGATTGTTTTCGTCAACTTAAGGTGCGCACCTGCTATATTATCATTAATTGTCAGCTAATCCCATGTCATGTTCTGTTATAGCATCCTTGATTTTTGTTCTGTTTGGAGCAACTGTAGATTCATGTCATGGTGTACGTATAGGGCCCTAACAATGATTCAAGCCCGGGGCCCCCATTACCTTATATCCACCCATGCCCGTCATTACTGCTAATACATTGGTATTACTGAATAACAGATGTCTTCCGTAAACACATCCTTTCCTCAACTTGATTCTCAAATATAAAAAGGTCATAATTTTTAATCCTATTTTTGTACTCTTCTATCTAAGGTAAAAAGGTAGGAAAATAAAGGGATGACAAAGTTAGAAAGAGAAAGACAAGTTAGGAGTTGTTTGAGGGCTATGTCTGTAGTATTATGACTATAATTTTTCCTTGATTCAAAAACAACGTGGTATTTTGTACTGGTGGCGGTCAATTTTGTGATACTGATGTATAGTTTTGAGAATTTATATATGAGAAAAGCTGCAAACAACATTATTTGTTATTGTTATTACTAAATATTTCCTCTCAGCAGCCTTTTAGAACAGCAGTGAAAGATGTTGGCATGACGACTGATGTCTTTCAATATAATCTTCTGAAGCCCAGACATCATTTAAACATTTTCAATCTCGGAAACATTGCCAAGTTAAGGATTACACCATCATTGCATAATGCAAAAATAAATAAATAAATACTTCAGGCTTTGGCTCTAGGTATTATCCCAAACAAGATTATCCAAAACTATAAACAAAGTTTGACCCCAATGGCCCCCATCTTATCCTACACAGGGATATCAGACAAAGTCTCATTTAAGCCTAAATACTGGTTTATACATGACGCATGACTTGTAAATTAAGCAGCAGCAATGACGGCACTGTTCACATACTTGCTTATGTTCTTTATGAACATCTGAGAGTCCGGGAAGTAACATCCACTAGATGGCACATCAGCGTCAAAGCGTCTCCGTCCGTAAAGTTTCCAAGTTGAACTGTAACATGCTCAGCGATTTCATGCATGGCAATTTTAACTACACCGGCAAGCTCTGTTTCACTTGAAACTTTCTGCTGTTATCGTGACTGCTTTTAAATGAACATCATAGTTTCCGATTTGACAAACGGCTCATGATGACATTCACTTATCTATAAGATCCTGGAGACTAGTATGCAAGATAGACCTTTCAGTAGGTTTGAAGGCTACATGAAAGATTTTTAAAATTCAAAATCTGTAATAAGTAAACCAGTTAGTGTTAGTACTCAATAGCTATCTAGAATAATGCATAAATATGCAATCCAAGACAAGTGTTAATTTCTGAGGAAGTGCCCCCTTCACCATCTCTGGTCCTGCTGTGTCAGGGCAGGAGCAGTGGCGGGGTCAAACAGTCTAGGCCAGGGGTGTCAGACGTACGGCTCGCAAGCCAAAACCGGCCCGCTAGGGGGTTCAATCTGGCCCACAGGATGAATTTTGAAAGTGAAAAATGCATAAAAGACACGAACTAGAAATTTTTAATAAAATGCTATTCCTAAATAATCCGCTGGGGTGCACTGTTTTAGTCAGAGTAGAAGACGCAGCACAACTCTGGGACTCAGACCGAACAGCAGATGGTAGCAATGCGCCTTCTGCTGTGATATTAAGGTGTAGTCTACCCTATTTTCTACAAATTTGCCTCAGTGGGCTTAGACACATTTTTATCATTATCTCTTGCCAGGGTATCCCAAATTAACAGGCCTGGCCACAAAAATTGTGTGTTTGGGACAACCTACTTTTGTAAACAACTTTTCCTCAGTAATGAACATCAATAAAACAAAATTGCTCAAGGCTCACAGACAAGCACGTAAATGACATTCTGAGATTGGCTGCTACTCAGGACATGACGCCTGATATTGATGCACTTGTGCAGGCCAAAAGATGCCAAGTTTCAGGAGCAAAAACAAAGTAGTGTAGACATAACTAACTATTTTAAAATGCTGCTTCAAACACTGATTGCACTTAAAGAATACAGTTCTGTGAAAATGAATACTTGCTGTAGTAATAGTTTAAAAAAATGTGCAATTTAAATGTTAGTCAACAGCTTCACTACAAAAGAGTTTGGTTTGGTGGAATCCTATTGTTCATGCAATGCCATAAATTTTAAAGTGCAATACTATATTTTTCAGTTCCAAATACCTCTGACAGAGTTTTTTGCATTTGTACAAACACCGTGACCAGTTGTAATGCACACATGTAAATGATAATCAGAAGCAAATTGCACGTTTGTCTTAGGAAATCTGAGGTTGTTCATGATATGTTTTGTAAAAGGATATTTCATTAAATATGAAGATTTAATGTACCTAATATACTTGTATTTCTTTGCACAAAAACAAAGGGAAAAACATGGACTTATTCTTATTTATAGGTAAGTATGCTATGATTTTACTGGCCCGGCCCACTTGACATCTAATTAGGCTGTATGTGGCCCCTGAACTAAAATGAGTTTGACACCCTTGGTCTTAGGCATACCTGCGGAGGTGTTTTGGAAAAAGGAGGGACGCTTCGTTTGTCCGTCTCTCTCGCTTACTCTCTGTAGCTTACACGTGCACACGGGCATGCAGACATGCTCACTTATTCAAACATCTTCCAAGGAACTCTCTAGACAGTCTGTAAGTGCTTATCTATCTTTATTTTTAGAATATAGTCAAACTGCAAATGCTACTATGTCAGTGTCCCTTTTATGCGGTGGTCACACAAGGTGGCAGTAACAGAATGCTCCAAACAATAACAGGATATTTGAGCCAACAATCTTGTGGAAGAATAATCCATGCTTTACATTTGAACTGCTGAATTAATTTCTTTGAACATTTTAGTTTATTTTACAGTTTCTGGTCACTCAACAAATGCACTATAATAGACTTTTCCTGTTTAAGTTACCTGGTGAGGATGAGGCGATCAAGGTTAATCCTCTGTTGTTTGGCTATCCAGGCTGTACGATAGAGTCTTTCTGCTGTCTTTAGTACTTCACAATTGAGCCGCTGGATAAGCTGTTTCTCTGAAGCCACGTATAGCCTCTCCTGTTTCAGGTGGTGGGCCAGAGTGTGAATGTCTGGCTTCACCATCTTTTAGTTCGGCCAAAGGACAGAAAACACTGAAGAGGGTAAAAAAAAAAAAAAAATTATATATATACACACACACACACACAGTATATATATATATATATATATATATATATATATATATATATATATATATATATATATATATATATAAATTAATAAATAAAGACACTGTCAACCAACTGGGCTAGACAGTCATTTAAGGACTAGAAATAGTACATTTTTGCTCCAACTTAGGCCTTACATCAACAATGGCAATACTAGCTAACTATGTTTTAAATTGGGGGTGTCAAATTCTGCCCAGGCACCATCAGCGTTTTGGACCATTTTGGACACATTATCTATTCTACTGATTAACACTAAAATGTCTCTGAAAGAATAAGACAATGACACACAGTTATGGGAAAAATTAGGTTTATAAGCTTCTCTTAGTTCACAGCTGATGTCATTTCTCCATGGCATAAATTAGACATTTCAGCTTTCTTGGTATTTATATGGGGATGTGTTAAACGACATAGAACTGCACATTTTGTACTAGACCTCACAAATTGTAGGTGAGCAATAATATTGGAACACGTGATCAACAGTTTCTTGTTACTCAGGTGTGTCCTGACCTTGACTGTTGAAACAATAAATAGCTTTGAACATTTACTCTTGGTTTTAGCCTCCGGTTTCACTTGTAAAAAGTACATTTGTTGTTAAGAAAGATAAGCCAAAATAAAGATCAGAGAGCTGTCTATGGGAGAAAAGCAGCCATTTGGAAGCTGAGAAAATTAAGAGGGAAAAATCAGAGAGATTGCACAGACATTGGGCATAAAAAAAACAATTTGGAATGTCCTAAAAAAGAAAGAAACCACTGGTGTACTGAGCAACAGACACTGAATGGGTCAGCCAAGGAAAACAACGGCTGATGACACAAACATTGTGACAGCTGTGAAGTAAAACCCCAAAACAACAGTCAGCAACATCAACAAGCTCCACAGGGCAAGGGTGAAGATATCACAATCCACTATTCAAAGAAGACTTCAAGAGCAGAAATATGGAGGCCATACCACAAGATGCAAACCACTCCTAAGAATCCGAAAGCCAGATTGGAGAAAGAGAAAGAAAGATTCTGCAAATAAATAAATGATTAACCGCTATCAAAGTGATGGAAATGCCCAAATGTGGATAAATAAAAGGATGTGCTCATGATCCAAAACATACAAGCTCATCTGTGAAATATTGTGGAGGTAGTGTCATGGCTTGGGCTTGCATGGCTGCTTCTGGAATGGGCTCAATAATCTTTATTGATGTAACTCATGATGGTAGCAACAGAAATAATTCAGAAGTTTGTAGGAACATTTTGTCTGCTAATTTACAGAGAAATGCATCTAAATTAATCAGAAGGAACCATCATGCAGCCATTAGGGAATACCATTGCCATGAAGGGGAGTACTTGGTCAGCAACACTGTTTAGGTAAGTGGTAGATGTCAAAAGTAACATCCACATGAATGCCAGGACCCAAGAATTCCCAGCAGAACATTGCCCAGAGCATCAGAGTCTCTGCCGGTTTGCCTTCTTCTCATAGTACATCCTTGTGCCATCTTTTCCCAAGGTAAGCAACTTGTACCCTCCTAACCCACATGATGCAAAAGAAAATGTGATCAAATCATACCAGGCCACCTTCTTGAACACCCCACAAGACCTGCCATTTTGGAGCTGCTCTGATCAAGTCATCTAGCCCACAATTTGGCCAATCTGGTTGCGGACATCCTTACACTTGCCCATTTTTCCTGCTTCCAACACAACAACTTCAAGAACTGACTGTTCACTTGATGCCTAATATATCCCATCCCTTGATAGGGACCATGTAATGAGATAATCAATGTTATTCACTTCACCTATGAGTGGATTTAATGGTATGGCTGATCAATGTAAGTTGTGATTAAGAGTTACATTCTTGTAAATTTTCACACTACAAAATCAAATTTACTGTAAACAAATATCGCCCCAAATGTTGGTGATCTGTGTCCTTTATTACTAATAATCAGCCCTAGAACAAATATATATAAAATCAGTCAACCCCTACTGTAGATGCAGCTTGCTAATCCACATGCCTTTAGTGACATGCAGGGTCTATATGCCCTGCATTCCATGATGTAAACAGATCATGAAAAGTCGCGAAATTTCACTAGATGACGTCATGAGCTAATTAGCATGTTCATTACATCATTGTGTTGTATTTTCATTCTGCCTAGTGTCAGCCCTTTACATCTGTTTGCTTCTTTCCACATAGTATTTTAATACAGCTGCATTCCCAATAAAGCTGTTATTGACATATTTTTCTGTTATCAGATAACGGAACGACTATGAAATTGTGACTGAAACAAAGCCCATTACGACTATATGTTAACCAGCAGTCACTACCAAGCCATTTCCAAGCTACTTCTCTGCTAAAATCCTGATTTTAGAACCGCAACATCTGCCAAAATCACCACACACCTAACTTAAAGACAACGGGGGTGCGGTGATTTCAGCTATATTTACATGTAAAATGTTTACTCAGAGAAAGGTAGAAGCAACTGAATGTGCTGCTCCTCTCTGCCATTCACTCAACAGAGAGAGCTGTACCTGCACTGGGAAAGCAGGACCTTGCACTCACGGGGCAGTACTGGCAACTCTCTTCTACAGAAAATAGCTAAGGTTTGTCCAAAAAGTCACTAGTTGTGTCACTAGGTGCTTTTTTTGGAAAAAAAAAAAGTCACTAAAGGAGTCTGAAAAGTAAACCAGAGCTGGCTCTGTTAAAATGAGTGAGTGAATAGTGGGAGGAGAGCGTCATATTCTGTAAGTCATAAGTTTGAATGCTCCGTTTTCGCATCTGGAATGACGAGGTCCTTTTCTTCCGACTCCATCTTCTCCATCAAGAACTCCTCAATGTCCTCAAGAGTCGGAGAGAAGCTGCTCGAAACGTGCAAGGTGAAATCCGGAAATCTGGGAACTTCCTCTGTGCCTGACGTGAAGTCAAAGTTCAAGAGACCATATTCCTCTTCTTCTTCACCCAGACCGGTGGCAGTGTCGCCCGTCTCGGGGCTGGAGCAGGAGACTGAGCTTCCCCCTTCACTGCCCCCCACCTCCATGCAGGGCAGAGTGAGCAGCATAAGCGAGTCATTAGCAATGGCCACTGGTTTATCACTTAATGAAACCACCGGGGGCAGGTGAGTGAGGGAGTGCATCACCGCAGATGCCTCGCTTTAATACCCCTCCAAACTGTGACGGATGCAGACTTCCGGTATGTAATTAAACGAAACTTGGCCTGGACCTAGGTCCCTTTTTTCGTATTATTGTAGCTGAAGATCTCGTCCTTGCCTCGCTTCCATGTTGGCATTTTCTCGGAGGCCCCCCGTCACATCATGCATTAAGTATTTATGCATTAACAGTCATAAATTAATAATATATATTCTGGTGTGTGTCTCTGTGCATTGGGTTTTTTTCAGTCTTATATAATTGGACAAACAGTTGTGTAAAGCTTTAGTCTGAAGTTTATATTTGTAACACTCAGTTTGTGGATCCCCACCCAATAAATCGAAAAAATAATCGGCCATTATGAAAATCATTAGTTGCAGCCCTACTTGGGTGTTACTGTTAAAATTTAAATCCTTTATAACTAGGCTAGTTTGGTGTCACTAACCAAGGGGAGGCACAACTAAGTTATCATTGTATTAGCTGCTACAGTGCCATGCAGAGTACATTATATTTCCTTATGCTCAGCTCATATCATGTTCACGTAAACTGGAACTCATATAGACACTTACACACCTTGTTTTCCTGATCAGCATCAGAGGATGTTACTGGTTCAGTTTCAACCCCTTTACTGATATAAAGAAATTTGGCGTATATCCATTTTTCCTCACACTGAGTGTGTGCTAGCGTTTGGCAGAATTGAGAGCTGTCAACCAATAAGATGAGCGTTCCCATGTATTTTCCTGTAAACCCTGTCTGATTGGTTTCGCCTCCATTCACTGAAGATATCAAATTAGTCTTCTTTTACTGACGTTCAGTTACGTAGTGACAAACCACTCCAAGTGGAGAATTATTCAGGACTAAAGAAAAAGTCTTCAAGGCAAAACGTGATTTATTTTTAAATGCATTTTACTTAATATTGTTTTCTTAACAATAAATTTGTAACACAAGTAATGTAATTTTTAATTAATTAAATTAATGAGCTGCAACAACTAATCGTTAAAATCGATAATAATCGATTACGAAAATCGTCAACGAATCTCATTATCGATTAGTTGTTGTGCGCACGGCACGGGGGAGATTTACTCATTACGTTACTTCTCTTCCGAAAAAACACGCTTCGGAGAGTAAATACTAAAGTTGTGTCCCAAATGACATCCTATACACTGTGCGTGGAGTACTCTACTGTCTAGTGTGTGGATTTCAGAAAGGTAATATCATCTCAAATGGAACACTAGCAGGTTTTCACTAACCGGAAGTATGAGCCACTTCCTAGTCAACGGTGCTTGACGTCACACTCATGTAATGCAACACCACTAGCTTTAGCCTGAGTCACCGACACTAACTTTCTTCAGTTTACTGTTTGTCAGCATTACCTTTTATTCCAAACATGACCTCAGTCCTCATCAGACGGAGGCGAAATAGTCACGTGACTGAGGAAGAAAGTGTGCGACCTCTAAGTCCTCTAAGGCAGGAGTGCATTTTATATTAAAACACCGCCGAGAAGATTTATAAACTTTATAAAGCAGAGATTCTGCAGCACGGAAGCTTGACAGTGATGCAGTCGCGAGGTGCTTAAAAGGTTTCATTTAATTCCAGTTTATTGTTTATCCACATTATATGCTGTAGTTGCGCATTTGCAGTGTAACTTCTGTTGTTTATTATAACAGAAGTGATGTGTTAGTAACGAGGCCGCGTTGATCCTCACGTACGATTCAGACGCGGTGATACAGAGTGTAGCGCGAGTAAGATCTGTAATGTCCATGTAAAACACTATGATCAAAAGTAAAATAATATGTCTAAAGGCAGCGAGTAACAAACTGCAAGGTGCAGTGAAAGTGAGTTTTTATTATCAATTTAGGACTGGAGTTTAATTTAGTCCTTTTTGTGCATCCGTAAAAAAAAAATCTATCCATCTTAATTAGTTTTTATTTATATTTTTATATATATATATATAAGTACTTATGCATTATTTTTTATGGATTCACAAAAAGCACCGAATTAAACAACAGTCCCAAGTTAATAATATATATTCTTGTATGCGTGTGTTGGGTTCTTTTCGGTTTTGGACAAACAGTTGAGGTAAAGTTTTAGTCTGAATTTATATTTGTAACAATCAGTTCGTGGATTTTATTTTAAACAAACAAACAAACAAACAAACAAAAAAGCACTGAAAGTTTGCCGCTCCCCATCCAATTAATCGAAAAAATAATCGGCCAACTAATCGATTATGAAAATAATCGTTAGTTGTAGCCCTAGTAATTTTATTGACATCAGTAACTAATCAAGTTACATAAGTTTAAAATGTAATGTATTAAATTTCTGCATTATCAGAAAAAGTAAGTAGCTCATTACAGCAATGCGTTACTTTGTAACATGTTACACCCAACTCTGATTATCTAACATTATTACCAGCTGCTTTGACAATGTAACTATTTTTAGCATTTGAGGAGCAAGTTGGCATTAGACTATTTGTAATTTTAAGTAATCAATTTGAAGTAATATTACTGATTTAATCTTAATGTTTGTATCCTTGATTTTCAGATCATGAGCATTTTTAAATATTTCAAGAATAGTTAAAACTGTATATTCGTCTTAACTAAAAGAAGAGTACAAACAATCTGCTCCAAATGCACCTTTTATTTCATTCATTTGGCTATTTGTGGTTACCTTCATGTCCAGGACAAAACAGACAATCGTAACAGGCTGCAAGGAGAGCACCTGCCTGAGGGTCTCAATCAATGTGCCAAGCCCAGAGGAATTCAACAAAAAAAAAAAAGGTCATTAGAAATGTTTCTCAAAACCCAGGAAAATTAAATGTCCAATTTCAAGATGCAAAGTTTGCCAATAGGGATGCAGGGAAAGTTGATCAATACCATATCCTCCTCATCCAGTGCATTTTTTTTTTATAATAAATAAATCAGTATAAATAAATTTAATAATAAATAAATCAGTTCAACACAGGTAACCATTTTTGCTTAATTTCTTTGATGGCTCAAATGTAAGCTCTAATCGATTTTGTGTTTTGGCCATTTGTGAACCACATTAAACAGTTTCATTTACCATGCTTTAAGGGTGTTTTGCCATGTCATCACCATTCATATCTATACAATTCAACCAACGTTTAAATTATTAAATTATTACTAGAGCAGAAAATTGTTCACAAGGGCAAAGCTCTTAACAGATCTAGACTCTAGAGAATTTTGTGTACCAGACAAAATTTTGTTAAGGAGGAGCATGCCCCCCTCCCCCCCATGCGGTCAGAGGTCCACCCACCACAGTCTCATGAAATCCTGTGGGGAAACACTGAAAGGTCCAAATATAATTCACTGTCTGATGTCATAATCGCCCTTGTTCCCATATTCACTTGCGTATCTAATGTACGTCTGAAGGATTAAAATCGACAACCCCTAGATGGCACGTCAGAGCCGAAACATCTCTGTCCATCTGGTTTCCAAGTCAAAATGTAGCAATTTCAAGCACAACAATAGAACAGACTTATGAGAACCATTTCTCTTTAAAACTCAATGCAGTGGGCATGGCTGTTGGCATTGGGCTGTGTCTGAAAGGCGTATTTACTACTCTAAAAGTCCAGAAGACTAGTAAGTAAAACATGCCTACTGGTGAGCTTTTTATTTATTTATTTATTCAAAGACTAACTGTAATAGGGTTGGTGACCACTGATCTAGAATAAAAAAAGTATGTATTTAAGATACAAAGCTAGTTGGTTTAGTCAGTTTGGGACACAGTGTCATAGTGCTATACTGCCTCCAGTATTTCTGCTGATCTGCACAATCAACGCGTCAAATGACTGCTGCGCCCATTTTGTGTGCGCATAGTTAACAGCAAGTATAAATCAGCCTCAAGTTCTCCTCAAATTGCATCTCTTACTAACACAGAGCCTACAAAGAAGTGCATAAATTGATGATACAATGAGATTTTATGTTACATGATAAAGAACTCAAAATATTCTCTATTTACCTTGACAGAAAGCGAGGGTGCATACACAAGCATCTCCATGCAAACCGAGAGCATATGGGATTTGGGAAGCAGGCTCAGCTTCCAAGAAGTGTCTGTTAATATCAAAGAGTACAAAACACCACTGCAGGATCATCCCAGATTCACATGTCGATTGCCTAATCTCCCGTTTAATTGGGGGTGAAAAAGACTGCTCTTTTGGTGTAATGTCTATACAAATACAAAGTATTGTGTATTGGTGTATTGTCTATGAACCTGGATATTTGCGTCATATGGTCATATGATCACGCTATATTCACAACATGGTGTCCAAATTGTTGAAGAGGCACTGGAGTAAAGAAGAGACGCTGCTTCCTCTTTTACCAAAAAGCATCCATTTTTCGTTTGGCGATTCAGGAAGTGTTTAATATCTGGGTAAGGTCATTGCTACGCATACTACAAGTCTAAATACAAAAAGTAGCAGCAGTCAAACATCTTTTTTTCACCCCGCAACATGAGGCGACATCTGCATAGAAAATCAGACGTGTATCCAGACAGGACTAAAATAATCAGACAACTGCTGAGTTTGGTGAAAAACTCAAAAAATAGGCCTGTCATTTTCTCAGAGGAGAACACCGACAATGGTTGATCTGGGATGACAACAGTTTAAATAAAATCAGTGTAAACCCCATGTACATTTAATCCCGTCCAGATAGGGCTTAAGTTAGTTAGTTAATTACATTTAAAACCACAGTAGTTGCCCAAAGTGCTATACATATAGGGCTGCACGATTATGGCCAAAATGATAATCATGATTATTTTGATCAATATTGAGATCACGATTATTTATAATGATTGATTTTTTTATTACAACATATTTTTATTGCACTTTCACATTTAAATACAGACCACTGCTTTCACCTCCATGTTGTGCTACATTCCTGCTAATGTACAAATCTTTGCATCAGATTAGACTGATCCTTAAAGTGCATCATCTCATAGAAGCAAAATTGTACCCAAAATATAGGATAAGCAAAAATAAATATGTAAATATGCCATCAACCAAATGAAAATATGTAATCAAATATAACAATATGCAACCAAATGAAAACAATTCAGGCCTATGCAGAAAAGGCAATAAGTGTTTACAAGAGGGGAGACGCAGCCAAATCACCCAATAGAGTGATGACGGGAGGGATGACGTCATTTTGTACCAAAACCCGGAAGTTAGCATCACACTGGTTCCCTAGACAAAAACCCAATAGGATTTCCCCATAGGCTTTTGGATTATCGCAAGAAATAAGCTCGGTGATCAACAAAAGTTTACAATATTAACACATTTTGTCCATCAAGATAATTTTCACAAATGAACACAGCTTTTATGAAGTTTGAAGCCTTTGTGATATGCTGGTTTGAAAAACTGAAATAAGCATTACAAATTAATAAAAAGGCACAGCCTGCAACAAAATGTCAAACAATTATCATAATTCTTGAATACTGTAATTGAGGCATTTATTCAAGAAATGTATTACAAACAAACAAGCATACTACAGAGAAAATTTCATGTCAGAGGGGATTTGAGCTAACTTTGTTTTACCAGTAAGTGCAAGCGGTACATGAGTGAAGCGTTCACTTCGGCTGCAAGCGACTGAGCAAAGCGCACACGCATAGAGCAGAATATTGAGCGGAGCGTCACACCACTCCACTTTGCGCACATGCTCTGACCCACAGGTATACAGCCAGTTCTCAAAAAGAAGTTTTTATCCATCCATTTTCAAAATAATTGTCACAAACAGTGTTTCTGAAGAGATCTCCACCCAAACAAAAATGCAAAAACAACCTTAAAACATTCACATGAGCACGTCAGACATACATAACCGCGATACTAAAGCTTCAAAATAAAAATAAATCAAATTTCATAAAAAGAACCTACAGTCAAGCATGGTGGTGGCCTGGGCAACTTGCAATAATTGAGGGAAACGTGAATTCTGCTCTCTACCAGAAAATCTTTAGTCATTAAGCTGAAACTCGAGCGCAACTGAATTATACAGCAAGACAATGATCTAAAGCATAAGACTAAGTCCTAGTCCTAGAAGTAATTGAAAGACTGATCTCCAATTATCAGAAACATTGGGTTGCAGTTATTGCTGCTGAAGGTGGCACAAACAGATTTATGTTTAAGGGGCCATTAGTTTTTCACATTGGTGATAAGTGTTGGATAACTTTTAATTCAATAAAAAAAAAATTTAAATAAAATCTGTATTGTGTGTTTACTCGGGTTGGCTTCGTTTTATGTTATGTATTTCATATGAAGGTCTAAAACTAATAACCACTAAACCACCTTGTCCCCAACAAGAGGTTTCATTCAAACATTCTTTATTTTTTCTTTTTAAATTCCACAAAAAAATGATTATTATAATAAAAAAACACAACCAATTTTTATATGGCGCCTTTTCCAGTCATGCTGGACTAAATTTGCATTTCCCAGGCACTGCTTCGTCTTCACCATAACATCGGTATACTTAGTAAATGTCGCTAGATGATGTCATGCGCTAATTAGCATATTCCTTACGTATACATTCACTACTCTCCGTGCTCACATACTGTATTTTAATACAGCCGAATTCCACATTTTTCTGATGTCAGACGGTGGAACGAGTATGAAATAGCGACCAAAGTGCGGCCCATTAAGACTACATGCTAATCAGCAGTCACTTCCAAGCCATTTACAAGCTGCTTCTCTGCACTGCTAAAATCCTGATTTTATAACCGCGACATTCTCTGACAAACTCACCATGCACATAAATTAAAGACAACAGCTGTGCTGTGATTTCAGCTGTATTTACATGTAAAATGATCACTCAGAGAAAACTGGAAGTGACAATGTGCTGCTCCTCTGTGCCACTTACTGAACAGAGTAGCTAGAGAAAAAGAGAGAGAGAGAGAGAGAGAGAGAGAGAGAGAGATAAAGAGAGAGAGATAGATGTAACTGCAGCAGGAAAGCAGGACCTCACACTCACGGGGCAGTACTGGCCACTCTCTTCTATGGGAAGTTGCCAAGGTTTGCCCAATATTTTTACTGCACTTTCACATTTAAATAAACAGACCACTGCTTTCACCTCCATGTTGTGCTACATTCCTGCTAAATGTACAAATCTTTGCATCAAATTAGACTAGTCCTTAATGTGCATCAACTCGTAGAAGCAAAATATAAATAAAATTGTACCCAAAATATAGGATAAGTAAAAATAAAAATGCCATCAACCAAATAAAAATATGCTACCAAATGAAAAAAGTTCAGGCCTATGCAGAAAAGGCAATAACAGTGTTTACAGGAGGAGAGACACAGCCAAATCACCCAATAGAGTGGTGCACATCATTTTGTACCGGAACCCGGAAGTTAGCATCACACTGGTTCCCTCGACAAAAACCCAATAAGATTTTCCCATAGGCTTTTGGATTATCGCAAGAAATAAGCTCTGTGATCAACAAAAGTTTACAATATTAACACATTTTGTCCATCAAGATAATTTTCACAAACACAGCTTTTATGAAGTTTGAAGCCTAAATACAATCGGCAGAAATAAACAGCTAACTGTATGCTATAAACGAACTACACCGCGGTCGCTCAACTTCAACGTCACCATCACCAAGTTTCCAACAACTTTTCTGAACTTGATTTAAAACATTTTCCATAATACGGATTTACTCTGTGGATGAATCTTCATCCACGTTTTTGGGTGAAAATTGTGTACAGCATACCTGAAACAGTTTATCTGCAAAGTTTTTTCCTGTTCGGCGTGATGACGTTTAATATCCCCAACAACGTCTGTAGTCCCATTTAACGTCATGATTTACCCCAACGCAAAGAGCTGGAGTAGGAAGAGAAGCTGGCAGCTCCAGCACTAAAATGCTAACACCATTTCCAGGTTTTGGCATACAAAATGACGTCATCCCTGCGCCACCCTAGGGTGACTGGCTGTAAATTTAGGAAGCGCCTGATTTGATATGCAGTGGAGTTTTCTATGAGTGGAGGACGAACATTAAAAGTCAATATCGCAGTCGATCATGTTCATGTAATTGTGGGCAGTCAAAATCATAATTGCGATCGATATTCGATTAATTGTGCAGCCCTACTTCCAACACACCATCTTTGAGAACTGACTGTTTACTTGCTGCTTAATATATCCCTCCTCTTGACAGGTGCCATTGTAGCCGGATAATCAATGTTATTCACTTCATCGGTCACTGGTTTTATGGTGTTATGGCTTATCACTGTACAGCCATGTAAAAAGTTTGTACACCACATGGAAATTCTTGTCTTTTTTGACATATCTGGACAAGTAAACATTTGATCCTCTGATACACTATCAAATGACATAAAACTGACATCAAGTAATTTTCACAATTTAAATGAACAAAAAACAGATCAGTCACACGGAAAAAAAAAGTACTCCCCTTCATTTATCACACATTCAAATCCATAAAATTGGAATTAGGTGTTCAAGATTGGTGTCAGTGATCAGAACATACTTAGGGAGTGCAGCTGGAACCTGTCTTATGTATACCCCTCTATCTAGTGTCTGGTGTTCCCTTCCCTTTATGTGTGTGGTGTCATCATGCCAAGACCTAGAGAGTTCTGTAAGGCCTTCAGAAAAAAGGTTGTGGATGCCTGTGAGTCTGGGAAGAGATTTAAAAAGATCTCCAAATTATCTGAAACACATCATTCCGCTGTAAGGAAAACCTTCTATAAATGGTGCAGATTTCAGACGACTGCCAATTTGTCCAGGAGTGGCCATTCTAGGAGTGGCCATTCAGCCCAAGAGCAGACCATCTGATGCAAAAAGAAGTCCCCAAGAACCCCAAAATTTAATCACAGGATCTGCTAGTAATTCTTGCAACAGTTGGTGTCAAACTGCATGCTTCTACAATCAGAAAGAGACTGCACAAATTTGACCTGCATGGGAAGCGTGCCAAGAAAAAGCCTTTGCTTTCTAAAAAGAACGTTAAAGCAAGACCACAGTTTGCCAATGAGCATATAGTCAAAGACTAGGCCTTTTGAAATAACGTGCTCTGGACAGACAAATCAAAGAGATTTGTTTGCCCACAGTAACAGCAGACATGTTTGGCACTGACCAAAGACAGTGTTTCAAGAGCAGCACCTCATACCAACTGTGAAGCACGGTGGTGGAAATTTAATGGTTTGGGGGAGCTTTGTCGCTGTGGACAATTACACAAAACACCTACAAGAAGATATTTCTGCTACAGGGGGCAATGCTAGATTTTGAGGCAAAGGGTGTACTTACTTATATATATATATATATATATATATATATATATATATATATATATATATATATATATAGATAGATAGATAGATATAAATATTTCTGTCAAATTAATCATTGAAATTAGGTCAAAAAACAAAATTTCCATGAGGTGTACTTTTTTTTCCACATAATGTAAGAAATTTTTTCAGCAAATTTTACTGCCAGTAAAACAATAATGCATCTGCCACAATTCACAGAGAACACAAAACCTTTTCACTTCCACTACTTGTATTTGGCACATTTCTTTCTGTGCTATACTATACTAAACTAATGCAGTGCTTAGAGGGGTGGTGGTCTGGGCAGTAACCATTTCCCCTGAAACCCTGTGAGGTGTGTGCATGTGACCATTTATGTACAGACCAGCAGCGCTACAGCTACAGCTACATCCTCTTGGACATCACTTCCTAGCTTCTGATCGGTCATAAACAGAACACTAAGGCCACATGACCCCTTCCATCCTCTATTCTCAGCCTTGATGCCTAGGCCTAAATAAATGCCCTGGCAACAAAACAAGCAATCAGCTATAAACAAAAAGGTTTTAAAAACACAACACTGAAAATAAGTGATATGTTTAATTTACCATTGCCACCATACCCAAACACGTAATGTGTATCTTAGGAGACTACACCAGCCAGTATGAGGCACTCCTGGTTATAAACATTAGAAATAGTGTTTAGACTTATTTTTTGTCGTTTCCAAAATGTAGGTTCTTAACTTATCACAATTCAATAACACATTCTAACTTGACAAGTGCCTAACCCATAACTAACTAACTTTCTAGATAACTTCAAACAAATGAATAAATAAGATTATAGTTAAGAAAAATAGTGGACTCATATCTCGCTGGGCAGATGGAAATTTGTTCCCGTTTTAATACAATTACTAAATAGCTACTAAAAAGTTAAGAAAGGTTTATTAACAAATTGTTCGATAGGTAACTTTGCTAGATTTGCCATATTTCGAGTAATTAGGAGAATACCTATTACCAATGTTAGGATTGTAGCGGGTTTCCTAGCTAGCTAAATACCTACCGCCGCTTACTCTACGACTTAACAACGAATAGGTACAATATGGCTCTAAAATGGCTGTGTAATGTTTTTGTTGTTTGTTTTTTTTAATCCTATCACCGGGGCTTAATAAGTTTTTACGTTGACTTGCCTCGTTTTGGGGTTTTTTAACTATAGCGGTGTCAAAACTAAAGAGCATTAGCAAGAAACATCAATCTTAGAAATGATGAGTAGTTGGGTAGTAAACACCAGGTTAAAACCTAACTAGTTAGCTAGTTTGTTAATGGCTCCCGTCAACCTAATTCTAGTTACTTTAACGCTTACTGCTAAACGTAAAAAATGACACTGCACAAACAAATTACATGTAACGTTAGTATTACCGTTTAGTTACCTAGTGTCTTCCGTCAACTAGCCTTATTAAATAACATAAAGCTAGCTATTTAGCACGTCTTTGCGAGACAATTAAATAGCAATCAAGCATGTTATTCAGCTAGCAGCATGATTAGGCATACACAGCTTACCAGCACGAAGATTATTACAACAAATGTGGCTGTTGGTGACAACGGGTCCGTTTCTGAATTTGCTGTTCTGGATTCCAGTGTCTTACCAAAGATGGTTTACTGGCCTACGCTTGGCTAAAAGGGATAGCAAGACTTTCGATACCACTAGCAAAATCTCTACGATGTCAAACGTCATTATGCGCGTGCGTATTGCTACATTCGACTTATACTGCCTTCACGTGCTATCGGAATTATCGTGAATACGAGTTTCCTAGTCGGAAGTTGGACATGAACGGCTTGTCAAGTCGTAATTACTACAAGGAAACTAGGAGATAAGGTTACGTTCGGTGGGATAAGATTTGTGCCAGAGTTGCCAAATCAAAGTTATAATACGCGTCTCTGGGATTGAAAAAATCGCAGGTTGCGCTTTTTTGGGCTTTTTTTTTTTTTTTTAAATATGGTTGCTTGTTAGAAAATCTGACAAGCGATTTATTGTAGTGATGGCCGCTTTTGAAACACTGCTTCATGAAGCTTCGGAATCTTTTGTTTCGAATCAGTGGTTCGGCTCGTGTATCAAATTGGGAAAGTCACGTGATTTCAGCAAACGAGGCTTTGTTACGTCATTACTGTTTCGAAAACGTTTCGAAATGTTGATGGTTCGCCGCTAGGGGGTGCTGATCTCCAGGTGAAACAATGATCCAATGTTTAATATATAATTTGAACTGTTCTCTGGTCAGTTTTATTATGTAGGTTTATAAAACTGAAATGATTCAATAGTGTTTGTACTGATCCACTTATTTGTTTTTACACAAACAACAGGTAGTTTATAATTCGTCAACGCTTGTTCAGACAAGCGTTGACAAATTATAACCTACCTGTTGTTTGTGTTGTCAAGGTTGCGTTGTCAAGGTTGTTTCTGATCAACACCTGCAAGTGACCACTAGGTGTCACAGTGGAGACGGTTGTCGGATTTATATGGCACATTTGCTTCAGCTGTTTCAGTGTTCCAAGAAGCCTCACTCTGCCCACCACTAATTTATGGTCACTATTTTCCCCAATGCACTGATTAACACTGTCTGCTCACAACCTCACAATAGGTGTGTTCGACTTTTTCTGCGGCTGGATCTAACCGATCGGTGAGAGTTGCCTCTTGCAGTTGTGGGAGGGATTGAAAACGGAGCCGTGTAGTTGGACACTTTCCGCTTCCCGAGGTGACGCTCGCATGGTCGGGGGTGCTTCTAGGGTTTCTGGGCCCCCTGGCTAATTTGTACTCTGGGTCCCAGCCCCCACCCCCCAATCATCTTTTCTTATTGCCACATGTAAAAGCAATCATTATCAATAAGCATAACAATTATTGCATACTCCATAAGAGACTATAAATAACTAAATTTGAACAGTTTATTAAATTAACTGAAATTATGCATTTATAACAATATACAAATAACTATATATACAGTACAAGTAATTAACACCATTGTACATTCTCTCTCTCATACACAGACACTATAGAAACTCTGTCTGGATGTCTTTATAAGCCGTCCAATTGTAATTTCTTATTCCTCATGTTACGCTCCCCCCGTACATGGCACTGCGGTGTCGACATGCATGCGCGGCTTTAGAGAGCCGTGTGCTAAGCAGTCTTGTTTTCATGTCCGGTTACTGTTCCATGCCTCGTATCCAGTTTTCATGTTTAAAGCTTGATCATCTGTTCCTGTCCAGACCGCGTTTCCTTGTTTATTGATTTAAGTTTCAAATAAAGATGCTGATCTGCGATTGCGTCTGCCTCCAGTCCCATATCGTTACACCTCAACTACCAAGAACAATGAACTTTACTATTATTATTATTATTATTATTATTATTATTATTATTATTAATTGAGTGAATAATAAGTTTCACACACGAAGAGCTCCAGCAAGATATGTGACAGGATCATTGAATCAGTGAATTGAAACTGAGAACCAAATCGGGTCTACTCGTGAATCAATCATTCAGACTGGTTTTATCAACAGGATTCTCCAATTCTGTCGATTTCTCCTCGAACTAGCGCTGTAGCATGCAGTGTGCTCGCAAACCCGAAGCGCAAGCTCGATGCGCGAGCTTTTGGGTTTTCAGTGACAATGACTTTTTTTACTTTTGCATTTGTTATGGTTTATGTCTTGTCTCCGCCCCTGTATTGTCATTGGTTGTTTCCCGTATGTGTCATCATTAGTCTCAGCTGTTTTGTGTTCACCCTTGATTATGTTTGTCATTTAAACCCCTCGTGTCTCTTTGCACTTCGCGAAGTATTACGTGAGTGTTATCACAGTACCAAGCGTTTGTACCCTGTTCCTCGTTTTGTTTCATAGTCTTTGATCTTGTTTTTTTTTTCTCATTATGTGCCTTTGCCTTGCCTACTTTATGCCTGTTTGCCAATCGCCTGACCCATTGCCTGTTTTTGACCATGCTATTGTCTCATGATTTAGATTTGTCTGCCTGCCTCTCTTTAATAAAAGCTCTTATCTGCATTTGCATCTGCCTTAACCTCCATTACAGTGAATTACGTGACAAATTCATTTAAATGAACCGACTCAAACAAACGAATCCCTCACGAATCGTATATCATTACAACACTTCTCTCACAAAGTCACTCAGGATAATTAAAGCAGATTTATATGATTGCATAACATTTCGATCGATTCCTCACAGAAATCTGTTGCAAGTCTTCAGAAAGCTTGAATATATACAACACTGGTCTAGTTTTATTGTCGTGTGGTGCTTTTCCATCCTTTTTGAAGTGCAGGATATTTTGCTTCTCCAACCTACATTGACCCTGCTAGCTCATGAATTCAAACTATGAAATTAATTACATGATCTGACTTATACTTAAGATAAATAAAACAGCCACACTCACGAAGACTCTATTCAGATGAGGTAGGTTTATTACCAAGCAATTACAGTCATTACAAGCATTACAGTCAAGCAAGACAGCAAACAAACCAGCTGGTACCAGGGATACATGCCACATGAAGATGCACCAAAGTACCACCCAGCAAACACAAACGCGCTTTCGACGAAGTCAAACGAACCCCCGCCGTTGAAATGAAACGTACAGTTAGTCGAAAAGAGGCTTGATCACGACATAAAAACTCATCGACGTCGAATATACGTAGAAAAGAAGCTTGAACAATGTTAACATTCTTGAAACGCTATATTACTTTTAAATTATGCGGAAAAAAACTGATTAATGAAGTTACTGCTGTGTAATTTCAAAGAAATATATCTAGATGTGATTGTTCATTTTTAGTTCGCCACATATATATTGGCTAATTTCGGCCAATCAAAGCGGATAGATCTGTACGGCTCCTGGGCCCGCTCCACTGAGCAAGGAAACAGGCTGGGCTGAGGTCTAGCCGAAAGTGCCGAATTTTGTAGATAAAATTGTAATAACTAAGATTTATTTTTATTTCATTTTTTGATAGCGTATTCTCCAATTTATGGGAATACGAAATCTCTTGCATACGAAACTGAACATACGAAACCAAACATACGAAGCTAAGCAAGCGCATGCTCAGATATCGTCCCTAAACCACGTTGGATTTTAGTGATTCTCTGCGCTATGTGAAATAAGTAATATTATCTTCGAAATTTGTTGGGAACTTGCCCCCAGAAAGGTTCCACTTTGCACTGAAAGGTAATATAATATATCAAGGTTATTTGCATGTCATTGTCAGTTTGTGTAATAACATTTTGCATAATTATTTCATCAATATATTTCTTGGCTTCTGGCCATTAGGCATGATCCCATCCCCATAATGAAAGGTAATCTATAAATGATGCATAACAGAAATCGTAGAATTATTTGTCCCTTTTCTCCACGTGAACTAGATCTAGTGCATCAGTAATTTTTTCTACGTTTCCCCTTCAGATTCAATGCAGATCTAACTAACACTTTTCATGTGCATGTGAAAATGCTACAACTAAATCTACAGTCAAAACTCTGTCAAAAATGTGCAATCGATTTTAGTTGGAATGCAATACATTATAATTTCAAACTTGAAGGCATTTTAGCTTGTACACTCCAGCTGCAATAAAAAGTTGTATTTCATGTTTAAGTACTATTAACTTTTCTTTTTCGGGGCAATTTTCATAATTTTGATCTCAGTTTTTGCCTGCAACATAATTCGGGTACTTCGCCATAATGATGAACATTTTCAATTAAAGATTCCTAGGTAAATTCTTCAGTAACTATTTTTGTATGATGTTTTTTTTATTTGAGCATGGCACTAATCTGATTTTTCAGGGTCAGTTCATCTCCAATATGGACCAGCGCAAAGGTAGAAGATCTCTGTATAAAAGTTGCTGGGCTAAAAACAAGCGTGCCCTACTATGAAGTGAGCATGAGAGGTAACTCCTCCAACCGGAAACTCTTGTCCAAAATGTCTCAACAAGTCATCACGACAGTACATGTATGCCTCCAGCAGAAACTTTCTCCCAAGGTCTATCCGTTGTTGTTGACATTAATGACATCAACTTCGATTCATATGTGTCATTGGACCCTAGGGCTGCACAATTAATCGAATATCGATCGCGATTACGATTGTGACGGCCCACGATTAAATGAACACGATCGACTGCGATATTAACAATTAAAGTTTGTCCTCCGCTAATAGAAAACTCCGCTGCAGATCAAATCGAGCGCTTCCTAAACTTACAGCCAATCACCATAGAGCAGCGTAGGGATGACGTCATTTTGTAACGCCAAAATCCGGAAATGGAGTAAGCATTTTAGCCCTCGAGCTGTCAGCTTTGCTTCAACCTCCAGCGCTTTGCGCGAGGAAAAATCATGACATTAACACAATGTTAAATGGCACTACAGAGGTTGTCAGGGACATTAAACATCATCACGTCGAACAGGAAAAAATTTTGCAGATAAACTCAGGGCTCTACAGTGCGACCATTTCACTCGCATTTGTGACTGAAAAGTATTTTGTGCGACTGTGAATAAATATTTATTTGCACCGGTGCGAGTGACCTGTTCGGAGTTGTGTAATACAATCGGGATAAAAACTACAGGAAGTACAAAATGTATCTACACCGAGCAACAGTTACTTTCACACTGCTTTTCATCTCCTCAGCCAACCGAACAAGTGTGTAAATACTGAAGAGAAGCCATTATGATGACAAGTACCTCTGTACATCATCTGCTTCAACTTCCTGATCTCACAACTGCCATCTTTTATTGATCCCACAAAATGACCTGAACTTGCATCTGCTCGTGTAGACAAAGCGGCTTCGGGCGGAGTAAATTAACAATAATGCTAACGCTACAAGCTGGTTTTAATTCAAACTTCTTTATTAAAAAAATCTTCACTAATCATAATGAAGAGTAGCAGTCTGTAAACATACAGTACACTGCCGCTCTCCCTTCAGCAGCTCTAATAGACAGCGCATTCACTTCATTTAAACTCACGGTTGCCAGATATCACTAGAAAAGTCCACTCCAGTTTCCATGTTTTGATTTAATCCCCCAAAAACACAATATTATCAGCAGGCATGGCCACTGTACTGGGGAACCAATTTAAAACAGATAAACAAACAAAAATAAAACTACTAAAATGTAAAGACAGAAAATGTGCTTAGTTATAAATAAATCATTTAATATAAAAAAATAGATATTATAATAACTTCATTAAATATAAATAAAATGAGAAATTAAATAATGTTTAATTACTATGGGTTGCATTTAATATCAATTTGACATTAAGCTTAGTTCACTATTTCATTAGAAGGCTATTAGCATTTTTCCTAATATGGATCATGTTTGTGTTAGTCTACTTTTAATTAGGACTCTTTATTGTTTAAGATATTTAAAAATAAATATTTTATGCTTGTTTATTTATCAGTTAACCAACAGTATTTCTCATTGCTATTATTTTAATTCAATTAACAGTGACGATGAGCGGAGAGCTTACATTTAACTGTTTATGACATACCTCCTGATAAAGCTTAAACAAAAAAAGATTTTATATGGATCAGTATCGGCTTTAAAAATCCTGATCGGTACATCCCTAATGAACACCATTAAACTAAAGCGATTTGCATCTGTCGGGTAAATGAACTCACCCAATCACATCCTATATGAGATTATTCAGATATATACACAATATACACAGAGCAGTTCGAGAACTGACTCCAACCCAGAACCATGACAGTGGAAAATGTCTAATAGTGTAGCTTTAAATATATTTAAGAGGAGCAGACTTCAAAGACTGAACATTGATGTTTATTGTATTTGTTTACATGGTAAACAGGTTAACGGTTGTTTTTTTGCATACAGTCTGTAAAATTAACTGAAAATATTAAATTTAGTTTATCAGAAGGTAAATTAATGTGTCATGGCTCACACTATGTTCCTAAATTCTGTCATAATTGACCAGCTCAAGTTTTCTCATGCCTACTTGTGTGTTATATTGTGGCATGAGAAAACTTAATAAATGTGAAATATGTTGTCACTAAAATCAATTAATAATCGTGATAAATAATTGAGATCTCAATTTCGATCAAAATAATCATTTTGGACATAATTGTGCAGCCCTATTGGACCCCATCAATAATCTTATCACTTGGGATGGTATATTGATGATCCAGAAGAAATTATATCATCGTCATCTGATGAAGAGAGGGAGGAGGACTTAGCCCCTTTGTTAGCACAGTGGGTGATCCACTATGGTGTCAAACATAATGCAACAGACAGCCTACTGAAGTTATTAAGATCAAGAAAGGCACTGCGGCATGAGAATCTGCCATCAACATCTCGCACCCTTTTAAAAACTGAGAGTGAAGTTACAACCAGGATGGTCTCTGGAATGGAATATATTTATCTTGGTCTAGAGAAAGGTATCCAGGAACACTTTATTCGGTATTCCAAAGAAGTCATTTCCTCTACAGATGTGATTGAAATATCACTCAATATAGATGGACTGCCAATTTTTTCAAGCAACAACATGTCATTGTGGCCTATTCTTTGTGCATTACACTTGGAGCCAGTGAAAGTATTTCCTGTAGCTAACACATGTGGACCAAGTAAGCCAAAGGACTATAACAGAGATTAATGAGTTATTGGTGAATGGTTTTCAACATAATGGTCGGAATGTGCATATCCGAATTGCAACTATAGTTTGTGAGGCTCCTGCAAAGGCTACGGTAAAAAACAAAAAAAATTCGGGTTACTATGGTTGTGATCGCTGTGACCAAAAGGGGGAGTGGGATGGGAAGCGCATTATTTACAAGCAAAAGGAAAATCTTACCCTGCGCACAGATGAATCATATCGACAAAAGGTACAGCCAGAACACCACAAAGCAGGAGCGCAAAGCCATTTCATTAACCTTCCTATTGACATGGTTCGTACCTTTCCCGTGGACTATATGCACTGTGTCTGCCTTGGTGTGACTCGACGCTTTATACTGCCTTGGACGAATGGAGAGCATCGTCTCAGCAGAAGACAGCTGGCCGAAATTGATAAACGTCTTATTGAAATGAGATGCAGTATAACAAGCGACTTTGCTCGCAAACCTCACCCATTCAGTGAAGTTGCCCATTGGAAGACTACTGAGTTCAGACAGTTCCTGTTATACATTGGCAAGTTTATTCTGGTGGCATATTAGATGACCATAAATATGAACATTTTCTTATCCTATCTGTTGCTATGACAATTCTGATGACACCAAGACTTATTGCGAACCATCTTGGATATGCAAGACGCCTTTTAACTCACTTTGTTTCTAGTGGTGAAGAAATCTATGGATCGCCGTTTTTTGTTTATAATGTTCACTCCTTACTGAATCTAGCTGATGATGCTGAACTGTTTGAAGGACTAAACAAATGCTCTGCATTCCCCTTTGAAAACCATTTGTACCAGATTAAGAAGTTAGTACGCTCAGGAAAGAAGCCTTTGGTACAAATAGTATAGCGATTGGGTGAATCGAGAGCAACCCCTGCATGCCCCAGGAAAGCACATAAAAAAGTCCTAAAGTGTGTGTTTCCTGATAATGCATATGTACTGGATGACAACCTAACCTGTGTTGATATCCTTGAAGCAACCAAAAAGCGCTCAGAAGATGGTTCTGTGGTGTACCGTTGCAATGTCTTCCAGAATCCTCAATCCATGTTCATACGCCCTTGTGACTCTCGGCTTGTTGGTATCTACAGTTTTCCAAATGCTGCAGATATAGTTCATCGCACACTCCAATTTCCACAGTCTCGTCTATGCCAGAAAGCCATTAAAGTACAAGTTGGGGATAATGTGATCTTCTCTGCTATACTACACACATAATAAAGAGGTGAGTATCATAAAAAAAATACCTTTCCACAGTCTTTATGAGCTCTTGTTTGAATATTAACCATTGAGATTGAAAGTTTACTGTTTTCTGATATGTATGACTTTTATGAATGTGTTATCTCCTCATCAAATCTATTGATGCATTTGACTATGATGTGGTTGACCAGCTAAATTTATTTATTTCCATTTCCTAACATAAATAGTAATGTAAATAATGTAAAATAATGTAAAAACAACATATACAAAATTTCAGATACCTGTCATGGACATCGCTGTCACAGACATACTGTCCTATCAGTATTATGTTGTAAAGTTTCTGGAAGAAGGAGATCCATTTGCCATCGTTCATTGGTCATGGGTTAAAGAAGATAAGGAGGTAATGTACTGGATAATGTTAATTTTTGCGGACATTTTATAGGAATTGTCACATGCTGACTATAGTGCATATTTTTGTGTAGTTACTCAAAGTAATGAACATATATTTCAGTAGTCCTATCACATTATTAACATTCAACAAAGTGGATTATACTACATCCCGTGGCCCGAAGAGCAGCCAACACCAAAACTTCTGATGCAACCAGTTCCACCAAGCCATGTTCGGTGGAACCATTATGAAGTATATGTTCTCTCCCAATGTAGTAAGTGAAACCTCATAGCATAGGAAGTGTAGACTATACTGTTTTCAGTTGGCTTCAGCAACGAATCCACCCCCCCACCCCCACCAAAAAAAAAACAGAAAAAAAAACTTGCTATCACCTCTGAAACCATGACCAATGTAAATCTGCTAATGATTGTCACAAGGAACTGAGTCCAGATGAAACAGTTTGAGTACCATATTGTTTCTCTTTTCTACTGTCTAAAATAATGGTATTGGTGAGAAATAAAAATGACACCCAGTGACTCTTTCATGTTCTGACTGAAGATTGATACAGTAAAAAGGTAGCCCTTTATGCCAGTACGGTGATGGAATGGTCTACTATTAAAATCATTTCCCAGTGTAATAATAAAAGAAGGAATTACAGTCATCATATTTTTTAAATGACTTTCTATGTATTATTGAATCATATGAATAACATTTCTGTATCTTACAGATCTCCAAACTGTGACTAACCGGTCGCAAAACTATAAATGACATGGTGAAGCCTCGCATCTCTCGACTACAGATGTAGATGCACCGTGCCGTAAGAGGACGCTTGCTGAATTGGATAATGAGGAATCTGATGATCAGAGGAAAGCAGGAGGGTAATGAAAAGTGCAACAGAACGAAAAAAACTTAAGAAAAAGTCAAGTAATGAATCAAAAGGGAAGCAGGTGTCACGTCCTCCTTCTCCACCTCCATTTATCACTCACCACCAAAAAGAAAACATCTGTGTGAAGACACGGCAGCCAGTCCCCCCATCAACATCATCAAATATGGAAGTTGAGGTGGACATTCACCCTACTCTACAGGATAACCAGACATTCAATGGCCTAGATGGCAGTGGAGTTTTCACAGAGATGGACTCTTTCCTGGTGTCCACCCCTGTGCGTTCTGTGTGAGTACTTTGTGCTATTTTTGTGAATATTCATAGGTCAGATGCATGACAATTTGTCACATAATGTTGTATTTTGTTTTTGATAAATAGTTTGTTCATACTGCAGCTCAATGAATCATATCCAAACTATGAAACTTGTGCTGCAAAGCGTACAAGGGTTGGAAACCACTCTGCGTCAGATAAGAAAGGATGTTGATGACCTGCGTACAATGCTGGCTGACGTGCTCAGTCACGTCAAGCCAGAGGCAGATGAAGGCTTGGTGGCCTTACCACAGCCTCTCAAAACTCTCAGGGAGTTAGAGGATCTGAATGAACAACTGAAGAATAGAGAAAAACTTTGCAACTCTTTTGTAAGTCACCCTTTTTACTGTTCACCTGGAGTTTGACTCTGAATAATAATAATAAATCTCAGAATAATAAATCTATATGTTTACATGAACTGAAGTTTTTGATCATAATATCAAAATTATGTCATACAATCCTATATGACTAAATGATGTAATTGTATCTTATGTTGGACCATGTATTCCAGAGATTTTTTATTTTAATTTCTTGTAGCATGCTTACTTGAAGACAATGAGGGGGAGCAGCATCGGAGAGACAGTTCGCTCCATTCTCCAAAGAATCGGGGAGAACAGCCTGTGGTGTATGTTTTCATTGAAAGGGTCAAAAGGTGGGAAGCTGGCTTTCACTGATCATGATGTATCGCCTTGTACACTGTGAGTATGAAGGATAAAAAATCTATATATGACAGTATATGCCTCCTTTTGCAAACTCCTGAAAAGAAAGTTTTGCCTTCAGAAATTGGACATTTTCTCTGTTATTGCATTCCAAGGCTGAATGTTTTTGTTGATATTTATGTTACAGATATTGCAGAACGAGCCCATGGACATGAATATACTGCCAGTTGCAGAGAGGCCATCGGCAGCTACCTAAAAAATGCCCCATCCAGGGAAGGTGGCAAGAAACATAATGTGAGTGTTTATGATTAAGTCTAGAATTTAAATCTACAACTTCTGTGATTCTTTTTCTTTTCTCATTCATACAAATGTGCCATTGTGTAACACTGTTGACTGATTCATTAGTTTTTATACCCATTTGAAAAGCAAAAACCTTTCCACTATGCATATAACTGAAAGTGCATACATACTCCAAACCTTTTGTGAATATTGATGATTGATTTGGAGGTTTCAAATTATGAGTGAATTGTGGTTCACTTTCTTGCGTTCAGGAATGTGTAGCTAATGTCTGTAGTTTACTGATTCCGAAATTGTTGGTTCAGAGTGCATCATGTAGTACATGTATATACCAATGAAATGAAATGCCATATATTCAGATATATCCACTGTCTGTTCACAGCAGAGCTACGTGGAATCTCCAGTGCGTCCTACAAGAATTGGGCGTGAGTCCAGTTCAGATTCAATTTTGGAATCTCATTCCTCTCCCTCGTGTGACAGCCTCCAAACAGTACAATTCTAATGAGCTTGTATGTACTGAGAATTCCATTGGGATTTATTTGATGTCTGATTAATAAATTGTTTTCTTTGATTCGCAATACATAGGTATATCTGGCTGTTTTGTGTGTTACAATATTGAATGTCATTTTTCAGCTATTCACTTTGTCTGTATTTTACTAAAATTCATGCATGTTTATTAAAAATATTCACAGAGTTTGTTAAACTATATCATTGTTGTCTGTAATTCATGAGATTCGTCATGGGAATTCCATAGACCAGAATCTAACATCCACATTATTGAAGCATTGTTTAATTACGGATTTTTTTAAAGCATGCGGTATGTTATATGCTTTAATTGTATCTTGTCACATAATGTTGGAAAATGAGGACTTGTGCACTTTTCAAGAAATTATAGGTACAAAAAAGATTACACATATCTGATTAGAAAAAATAGCATTGTAATGTGTGTAACTTTGTGTATAAATATTTGTGTAGTGTATTTACAACACATTATGAGGTATAGACAGCCAATTACAAAATACTATATGCATGTGTATCATTGAGCATATATTTGTATATGAATTATTACAAAATTTGTTTAATATCTTGCAATGCTAGAATCAAAAACTGGAACTTCATGTATATGTTGCAGTTATCCTCATGTAGTGTTTGTCCCCCTCCAACATCATTGTCAACCGTCTAATTTTTCTTGTTCCAAATTGTAACTACAATTTTTGCAAATATTAATTAATTCTTAGCTCTTGGGAAAATTTCCCTGTGTAATGAATGACTTCAAATCCATGTAAATATACTAGTCTGATCCCAGCAAACAATTCCACATAGAATATCCGCTTAGAGCCGTTACATTTAGAGGCTTCGTTTCACCATATAATATCCATTTAGAGCCGTTACATTTAGAGGCTTGGTTTCGACGATAAAATGCATATAAAAGTGTCCCCGTTTTACGGCTTGAAAGCGGCTTGATTATATGTCATATCGACGATAATCTTTGCAACTTTTTGCCGACTATTCTACATCGAATTGTATGCTGGGCAGGGGCTTACAATCTCTTTATATACACTTCATGCATGTTCCTCTTATCCAACTTTAACCAATCACACGTTTCCCCTTTTACACTGTGGTAATACATTTAAGACACAGGAAAATACAAGGGTAACAGAGTATGTAGTTTATTGAGAATCACTATGATACACATCATATACTGGGGAGGGAATAGGAACTGTCGGAGAATAATCTGTAGGTGAAAGGCAATAATATGGTGTTTTTGTAGCAAGCTACTCTCATCATCAGAGGAAAGAATAAACGGGCCCTCCACACAGGTTATGGGAAATACGTTGAGCCTCAGTTTGAGTGCATAAGTCATCGATGGAATGATACGATAAGCAGGAGGATAAGGAAACCGTGGGGGTACAGGTGAAGAGCAGAGACATTCCAGCAGAGCTGTAACATTCACTGCCAAATGTGCCAGCTGATGACGTATATATTCACCCAGGCGTGTGAGATTGAGCAGCAGTGAGAGAAAAGGTCCAGTTGAAGGAGGGAATTGCTCAGCTGGACAGAGATCAGAGAGAAAGGACAAAAATGAGATAAAACAGTAGTGATTAACACTTAAAATATATCCACATATATACATGTACAAGCACATGGAAAGTATGTAGGAAGCAGGTATCAATACATTACATGGAAAGAGCATAAAGTTGAAAACACACACACACTCACAAAATGTTTAAGAAAAACACACACACATATACACACAGAATATTTAAGAAGCACCAAGAACATATAATAAGCATAGAATTAGAGAAGAAATATGAGTATCATTAAGCAATGATAAAAATATCTCACCCATAATGAAGAAGTGGTAAAATATCCTAATTGTCCAGGACAACAGTACAGTGAGATGTGCAAAGCTCAGTTACCGGAAGTGGGTATGCCAGTGAGGGACTTGGAAAAATTTTTAAATGCCAGAAAGTAAAAACATGGAGATAAGGGGATATCCAGTGGCTGAAAATGGGTTTTAAGGGGATGCCAAAGTGAGAAAAGTTGGGTGTAATGGTATTTAAAAATGAGAAGAGTAGAGTTTAAGGGGAAATCAAAAAAGACATTATTAAAGCATATTGGGATTTCAAAAGAATGAGATAATTGGGTGTAACCTAAAGATATGACTGTATAAATAGGGCACGGAGACTGTGCATAGATTCAGATAACTTTGGGACATCTCACTGATTGGATCTCATGTTGTTTTTTGAACAATAAACTGGATTTTTGCTTCTCTCATTCAACGTGTTCTAGATTTTTACTTTCAGTTGTGCTTTTGAGTATGATCACTTATGGAAAAAGGTAAGTAGCACCACTAGTCATGGCATTTGGTGAGCCAGCCAGGAGGGGAGTCACCGTGAATTGATCCCATCCTGTGGGACTTCACCACTCCGTGGACAGCAGATACTGGCTGCATAGGAAAAAGGTAAGTAGACACCTGTTTTATTAAAAGTTCTGCTGTGGTGAACATGCTGTCTGGGAGGGGGAGGCCTTGGGGAGGGGAGAGAGGAGCCAGTCCCCTGTGCATGAGCCTAGAGGTAACTAAGATAAATAATTTGGGAAAGTAACTGAAACCTCTGGGAGAACAGTGGATGGGAGAAGTAAAAGAAATTATGTTTGGGCCTCTGTTAAAAAAGAACCAGAAGATTATGTGAATGTTTTAATGTGTGTTTCTGTGGTATATGTGTGTGAATTATGAAAGGCTTCAGTTGTAATGAATAAGTGAATAAAAAATTCCTGTAATACCGCTGTTGAGAAGAGGGTTTGGAACCCCCTCATTAGGGCTGCTAGGAAACAGGAAACTTGAGTGAGAATCCCCAGATACTGCTGCCAGAAAAGGGCAGGGTTGCTTGGTGGGGGCCCAGGTCTGGGTATCTGCTGAAAAATGGGTAAGAGCAATAAGAGCCAACCCTTTTGGTGAAAGCAGACCCAGTGTGTGTATGAATGTGATGTGTGCGTATAGCAGATGAATGCATGAGTAAATAAATAAATAAATACCTAACAGAGTGGATACAATATTGGGCAAATGGTGAAGATATGAAAATATATTAGATAGTAGTAAGAACATGAGGTGTAACTTTAAAGCAATGTGTAAAAAGGTGTGGTCATTCTTTTAGAAGGTTATGTGGATAATTAGCGAATATTGTTGAGCCCCTAGGAAACGAGAGGAAACGGAGCTGAGAGGCAGACGGGAGAAGAGACCTACCATACCTCTACGCAGTGGAAAAAGAAAAACAGATAAAGAGCCCAAGAATGGTAAAAATACAGACAAAAAGGGTAAGGAACACCGTCATACGAGCATTAAAGAAGGCTTAGTGGAAATTCGCCGTGTAGTCAGGCCAGACAACTCCATAGTGTAATTATTATTGCTATTGCCAGGAGTTGATTGGCTAGCAATCAGGCTATCGACAAATGGGGTGTGGGTCACGAGGTACAGCCTCGGGAAAATACCCAATTGATATATTTTGGTGATAAGCCACATAATAAGTTACAAGGAGTAACCAGGTTCATCTAAGGGTAAGGTGGGCACACATTGTTTTTCTGGTGCTCGTGTCCTTGATGTCACTGCACAGGTACCAGGAATCCTGAAGAAGGATCAGAGCATTGGAGCGGCCGTGCTACACGCGGGGGTGAATGACATCAGGTTGCGGCAGATGGAGGTTCTGAAGAGGGACTTTGCCAGCCTGATCGAGACGGTATGAGGCAGATCGTCCACCATGAAGATCATCGTCTCGGGATGTCTTCCCTCATACAGACGTGGAGTTGAAAAGACTTCTCTCTAGACCTCTCACTTTGAATGACTGGTTAGTTTCTTGGTGTAATGAACAGAATCTGCGGTTTGTTAATAATTGGAATCTGTTCTGAGAGTGTCCTAGGTTGTTTCGTCCTGATGGCCTGCACCACAGCAGCCTCTGAGTGGAACTGCTGTCAGACAACATCTCTAAGACGCTACACACCAAGTGACTACCTACCGTAAGTATATCTTCCAACAATAACAACATTTATCAAATTCAATGTTCAATTAATAGTTCAACACTTGTAGTACATTCTATAGAGACTGTGTCTGTTCCCCGAGCTATACAAATACATAGAAAATTTCGTAAAGTTTGTTTTAGTAACCTAATTAACATAAAATTAGATCATACCAAATGCATATCCAGCACCTTTGATCTGAAACTAGGACTATTAAACATTAGATTTCTTATATCTAAGGCTATTATTATTAACGAAATCATTACTGATCAGGAATGTAACATAATATGTTTAACGGAAACTTGGATTAAACCAAATGAGTACGTAGCATTAAATGAAGCCAGTCCTCCTGGATACAGTTATGTACATCAGCCTCATTTAACTGGTAGAGGAGGAGGTGTCGCACTTATCCATAGTCAAAATCTAGGCGTCACACAAAAACCTAGTCATGAATTCAATTCTTTTGAAATTCTTTATACCAGTATAACTTATGTAACCACAAAAAATAAGTCAATTCCTAATTATTATTTACAGACCCCCAGGGCCATATACTGAATTCCTTAGTGAATTTTCAGATTTGATCTCAAACCTGGTTGTTTCTGCAGATAAAGCATTAATTGTTGGTGATTTTAATATTCATTTTGATAACCTGGAAGACCCTCTGAGAACAGCGGTTGTGCCCATCTTAGATTCAGTAGGGGTTAATCAGAATGTAATCGGACCTACCCATAACAGTGGTCACACTCTTGACCTGATACTAACATACGAATTAAATATAGAAAATATTGTAATTTTTCTGCAGTCTGAAGTTGTCTCAGACTATTATCTTATCTCGTTCAAAATACGTATTGATCATAATATTTCCACCTCGCCTCGCTACCGTGTAAAACGTACTTTCACGTCAGATACTGCACCAAGCTTCATCAATAACCTCCCAGAGACATCACTTAGATTTGGATCACCGTCTGATCCCATAGAACTTGATCAGGAGACTGAATGCTTAGAGTCAAGGCTCCGCTACATGCTAGATAGAGTGGCTCCACTCAAAAGGAAATTAATTAGAAAGAAAAAGCTAGCACCTTGGTATAACGATCAAATGCGTACCTTAAAACAGACCACTCGACAATTAGAACGTAAATGGGGTAAAACCTAATTGGTAGTATTTCAAACAGCATGGAAGGAGAGCCTACTGAACTATAGAAAATCTCTTAGTGATGCTAGAAAAGTCTATCTCTCCACCTTAATAGGAGATAACAAAAACAATTTGAGATTTCTATTCAACACGGTAGCAAAATTAACTAGGAATAAAACCACTACAGAAAGAAGCACACAATCATTACATAGCAGCGAAGATTTCATGAATTTTTTCATTGGTAAAGTTAAAAATATTAGATGTGAAATTCAGGCTATTAAATTAAAGGCAGTTTTATAGCTAACCCTGTAGATGATAATATAGCAATATCAGATAAATGATTAGAATGTTTTACTCCCCTTAGAGAGACCGAACTAACCTCATTAATCTCTTCAGCGAAATCATCAACTTGCATACCCGATCCTTTACCAACATGTTTCTTTAAACAGATTTGTCCTGGAGTAATTGAACCGCTCCTAAATATAATCAATTCTTCCCTTAGCACTGGCTATGTACCAAAATAATTTAAATTAGCAGTTATTAAACCCCTGATTAAAAAACCTGACCTCAAGGTCAGGTTTTTTAATCAGGGGTTTAATAACTGACCTTGACTCCTCTCAACTGAGAGGAGTCAAGGTCAGGTTTTTTAATCAGTGGTTTAATAACTGCTAATTTAAATGATTTTGGTACTTAGCCAGTTGTCCAGCTTTAGACCTATATGAAATCTCCCCTTTTCCTCCAAGATATTAGAAAAGGTTGTAGCACAGCAGCTATGCTCATACTTACATAGGAACAACATTCATGAAATGTATCAGTCGGGGTTTAGACCTCATTATAGCACAGAGACAGCGTTAGTTAAAGTAGTAAACGACCTACTACTGGCCTCTGATCAGGGTTGTGTCTCATTGCTTGTATTACTTGACCTTAGTGCAGCTGTTTATACGATAGATCATACTATTCTCCTTGATAGATTAGAAAATGTTGTTGGCATTAAGGGAACAGTCCTCTCCTGGCTCAGGTCTTATTTGACTGATCATTATCAGTTTGTAGATGTAAATGGTGACTTCTCCACGTATGCCGAGGTTAAATTTGATGTTCCACAAGGTTCTTTTTTAGGCCCACTGCTTTTTACTTTATATATGCTACTTCTAGGTCAAATTATTCATAAACATGGAATTAGCTTTCACTGTTATGCTGATGATACACAGCCAGACGACAGACAGCAGCTTAATAAAGTTGAGGAATGTGTAAAAGACATTAGATGTTGGATGATTATTAACTTCCTCTTACTTAATTCTGATAAGACAGAAGTACTTGTACTAGGACCAGGTGTAGCTAGAAGTAAGCTTTCTGATTACACAATAATTCTGGATGGACATTCTGTTTCTTCATGTGCAGCAGTAAAAGACCTTGGAGTGATTATTGACTCCAGTCTATCATTTGATGCTCATGTAGATAATATTACTAGGATAGCCTTCTTTCATCTCAGAAATATTTCTAAGATAAGAAATATATTGTCACTACATGATCCAGAAATTTTAGTTCATGCTTTCGTCACCTCTAGACTAGATTATTGTAATGCCTTACTGTCTGGATGTTCCAGTAGGAGCATAAACAAACTCCAGTTAATCCAGAATGCAGCTGCTAGAGTCCTTATTAGAACCAGAAGATACAACCACATCACCCCGATCTTATCCACACTGCATTGGCTCCCAGTGAAATCATGCATTAATTATAAAATACTATTATTAACTTATAAAGCACTAAACAGTCTTGCGCCACAATATCTAAGCGACCTTTTGGTTTTCTATGATCTGCCATGCCTACTTATATCAAAAGGTGCAGGCTATTTGATGGTACCTCGAATAGCGAAGGCTACAGCAGGGGGAAGAGCTTTCTCTTATAGAGCCCCACAGTTATGTAATAGCTTTCCAATTTGTGTTCGGGACTCAGACACAGTCTCAGTATTTAAGTCTAGGCTTAAAACGTATTTGTTTACTCAAGCCTACCATGAGTAGACTTTTTCTGTTATGCAAAGCACATTCTTAACAATCTCTCCCTCTCTCCTTCTGCCGAGCCACACACGATTTTATGGAGATACTATAGATCCTGATTCTTTCTGCTTCTTCCTTGTTACGATACCTTGTTAGGAAGCAAGTGCGGGCGACGCCGAAACGAGAATGCGAGGATCAGGCTGAAAACAAACACAGTAGACCGAAGAAGGTCAGGCGACCGGGCGAACAGTCAACACTGGGCAAGGCAGGTAATCGTGGTTGAGAAACAAAGTATGATATTTGAGAACCGGGTAAATCCAAAACGAGCTTAACGGCTTGGTGAACGACAGAGACGATAATTCTGAGCGTTTACTTTGCAAGGCTCAGATGTTAACAAGGTCTTTTATAAACTGTGATTGAGTGCAGGTGTCCACAATCAGAATTCCGGAGAATGTGAGCACGTGCGTGACTGGGAAGTGTAGTCCTCGTCGGCCATGTTTGTAGTTCGTGCTGCGCACATTCCTGATCCGTTCGGATGCCCTACCTCTGGATGGAGCTCTCATCTACTCCAATTTCAGATTGCTGGGATCACAGTTGCTTCTAAGGCCAAACAGACTTCATATTAAACCATAATGAATTTTCTTTAACTTTTACACTATCCGTTGTTACCCAGATGAGGATGGGTTCCCTTCTGAGTCTGGTTCCTCTCAAGGTTTCTTCCTCTTAACAGCTTAGGGAGTTTTTCCTTGCCACCGTCACCACTGGCTTGCTAAATTGGGATAAATTCGCACATTTAAAATCTGTATACCATGTTTATATGTTTCTGTAAAGCTGCTTTGAGACAATGCCCATTGTAAAAAGCACTATACAAATAAAATTGAATTGAATTGAAATTGAATTGAACCATGGCACAGATGAGATTCACAGAGTATGGGGTCTCCAATTGAGATAATAATATGGAAACATAAAAAAGATGAAAAGTATATAAGGCATTGTTGCAAAAAATGGCATGACAGGACAGGTGGAGAGTTGCAATGGCCAACATTTGATGAACAGATGTGTCAAAAGATGAAGCAGAGGTTAGTTTGTGGAATGAGAAGAAAAAGTGAGAAAAAGCCAAGTCCAGACTAGAGAAAAAGGAGGCAATAATGGGGTGGTATGAGCTAGAAGGAAAGATGGATAGGAAAAGGAAAGAACAAGCAAGGAAAGTGCAGGAGACGAAACAACAGGAGGATGCTAAAGAGAAATGATAATGAGTCTTTATTGATCACATATACACATGCACAGTGAAATTCTTTTCTTTGCATACCCCAGCACGTCAGGAAGCTAGGGTCAGAGTACAGGGTCAGCCATGATACAGTGCCCCTGGAGCAGAGAGGGTTAAGGGCCTTGCTCAAGGGCCCAACAGTGGCAGCTTGGCAGTGCTGGGGCTTGAACCCCCGACCTTCCGATCAGTAACCCACAGCCTTAACTGCTAAGCCACCACTGCCCCCAAAAAGAAAGAAAAGAAGCTAAGGAGCACAAAGAGAAACTGAAGGAAAGTGAGGTGGAGAGTGAAAAGTCAGAAAAGGCCACCATGCGCGGTGCAGCAGGGACCCAGTATTCCACCGCCATGCAAGATGCAGTACACCCCCCAACCACCTCCACGTACGGTGGGAATATACCCATCACTGACACAAGGTGACATACCAAACATCGAAGGATGGAACCTGCTGGGATGAAATTGCATGAAATGTTTGACAGGATGTGCAGACCACTGGACAAAGAGGAAGCTAGGAGAGACAGTGTCTGCAGTACACAGAGACACAAAGGCACGCTGTCTGTACCCTGTATGAACACAAGCACAGAGGACAAAGAGGTGCAAGCATACTGGGAAAGGATGCCTCAGTTCCAACATACTAGACACGCAGACATGCAAACAGAACAATTGGACTCACAAGCCAACAAAGGCCAGATCGTTCACATGGAAGGAGACATTACAATAACTGCATTGAAAAACGAGGAAGTGGAACAGTTGAAGGAGAGACTAGGAAATCTGGAGGGTTTTGTACAGGAAAAAGGAAGAGAATTCCACCAAGTGAGTGAATTGGCCATAAGGGCATGCGAGGCCGCTGAGTAAATCCGCAATGCAGGGCACGCACAAATAGAAAATATGAGATTAATAGAGGAAATCAAACAACAGATGAACCACTCCATAGAAGATCAGAAGGAATTATTGGAGCTAAGTAGACGAAGGTTGCAAGAACTAGAAGAGACTGAGACCTCAGTGGAGGAGGAAGATGAAGGGGAGGAAGAAGGGAAAGTTGAGATGGACTTTACTAACATAAATGCCAAACACAACGATAAAAGTTGCTCTGGCCAACATGAGAAGATGGAATTACATGACAAAAATTGCTCCAAGCTCCAACTCAATATACAAATGAGGGCACTGGCAAGAGATCCACTACAGGAACCATGCAGAAAGAGAAAAAGAGTAAAACCAGGAACCCTGCCACCATGTACCCATTGATGATGAAGGGCAAGACAGTGCAATATGTACCATGGACCTTTATGGACTTAATGGGATTGGTACAGAAACTTCCAAATCTCTGCAATGGAGGTCAAAGGAGGATAAACAAGTTTGAGGAGAAAAGAACTGTTAGCCACTGGGGACATAAAAGCCATATTATGTCAGACTGTGGGCAAAGGTCGAACCGAAGAAATAATGGAGATGGCCAACTTGGAGAAAGAGATGGATGACCCCGGGTGTGATCCAATGCTGTTTGGCCTGAGCCGGAATGTTGTACGCATAGCAATACGAAAAACGTACCCCACAAAGTTAGATCCAGGGCAGCTAAAAACTATCAAACTGAAAGAGGAAGAAAATATAACGAAATTCATGCAAGCGTTTCAGGACAAATAGAGAGATGAGACAGGAGGCAAATGGGATGAGTCCTCTGCCAGTGCAGGACTCTTCAGGATGATGCTAAAGAAGGCCCTACCCGAGCAAGTGCAAGAAAAATTATAAGGCGTAGTGGGACTGAATACAATGGAATGGAACTCATTCATGGCACACGTAACACATCATGTAGATCAGTACAGGAAAAAGAAAAAGGAAATTAAAGAAGCCGCCAAGGCATTGATTACCCAACTGTACGAGGCACAGCTGGGAGAGATAGTAAGAGTAAAGCAAGAAGAGAAGGAAAAGAAGAAAGAGAGTGCCATACAAGCTGCGCTGGTGGTGACACCACAACCCACTGCACCTCAAGAACAGCCAATTGTGGCCCCCATCTCAGTGGTGGCACCGACACAAGCAAGACAGCTGGAACCTGCTGAATACATGTATACAGGAAGGCCCCAAGCTCCCCAGAATTACCGATTTCAAGGACAGTTGCCTCAGAATAGGGGCCGGGGCAGATCGTTCTTACATGGAGACCCAATGCAATGACCCACTAGACCTAGCTTGTATGCTGAAGGATGTTGGATATGTGGAGACCCAAGTTACCTCAAGAGAAATTGTCCACAGGCAATGGCCAGGTACACATGGGGAGATAAATGTGGATAGGGCTGAGAAGAGAGGTCAGGCACTAGAGCCACAGGCCATAGGACAGGGACAATGAAACCAATGGATGGAGCAACAATGGCAGACCCCAGTGCCTCCTGGAAGGAGGCCCTAATGGGGGCCAAATCCACACCAGAGTTGAAGAGGCCTAGAGAAGTCAGAGGAGGAGCTGATGCAGTACGTCACCACACTGCACCCGGAACAAGAACCAACAGTCCCGGTGTCAGTCAGGAATGGATTATAGGTACCCTTCATGATTGATACTAGGGCTACTTTTTCAAGCATCAGGAAAGAAGGCTCACAGCTCCCCCTCACCCGTAAAGCGATTCAAATTATGGGCTTCTCTGGAAAAATACAGACTTTACACTTTACAGAGCCTCAGGAACTTACACTCAATGACGTTACTGTACAGACACCCCTGTTATATTCTCCAGGTGCACCAGTGAACTTACTCGGCCGAGATGCCATATGTAAACCAGGTGCTAAGATACAATGTGACCCGACTGGGCTGTGGGTTATGTTTCCGACACCTATAGCTACCCAGTACTTGCTCCTCCAAGAACAAGACGTGACTTCCCCAGTAACCAACAAAGTGTACTAGTCGGAAATGGAGGACACGGAGAAATCGGAATTATGGGAGAAGTTTGAAGAAAGGAAACTCTGGCTAAAGTATATGCGCCTGGACAGCCATGAAACACAAACTCCATTAAACTGTACTGGACAGGATGAGGAGTTTGCCCAGTTGTGGGAAGAAATTGAAGAAAGATGTAAAGTGGCAGTAAAGATTTTGGATCTAATAAGTGGCCCCCAAGGGATAGCAGCCATGGTAGAACTGCCAGAAAGACTGAAAAATTGGTACCAGGTGGAGGATTCAGTCCCCCATGTCTCTCTTATGGTCGCAAATAAGTTTAAACCTAAAGATTTAGGACCAATGGTTAAGCAGGCTAGGGAAGTGAGGAAATGGAAACCAACTGCGAACCCATACTTATACAGGTCACCTGATGGGCAGTTCATACTTATCTCTGTAACAGCAGTAGACCCAATGGTAGCAACGTGCATCATGATTCATGATAGGACAAAGGTAGCTGCAGGCGAAAGGTAGATGGTAATGGAAGAGGCAGGAATAGATCCAGATGAGGTAGAACTGCTAATAAAAGTGCCAGATAAGTTATGGACGAAGCACCCAACAGATGTAGGGTTAGTTGACTCGGCAGGGCTAGCAAAAATAAAAGTCAAAGGGAACATTCACCTGCCATATCAAAGACAATATTTTTGTCCTCACAAGCCAGGTAAGGTATAAGTCCAACCATACAAGGGCTAATCGAAGTAGGTGTATTGATCCCCAACAGGAGCCCTTGTTACACTCCAATCTTTCCTGTCAAGAAGCCCAATTCAGATAAATGGAGGTTGGTACATGATTTGAGAGCTATAAATCAAATAGTGGTACCGGAAACCCCAATTGTTCCAGACCTGCACACGCTGTTATCAAACATACCTGAGGGAACAAAACGGTATACGGTAATTGATCTGTGCTCTGCATTTTTAGTGTACCTCTCCACCCAGATTCTCAGCATCTATTTGTGTTCACTTACGCTGGACAACAATACACATACACGAGACTTCCTCAGGGATATTGTGATATTGTGAATCAGGGATATTTAACCAGGTTCTAGCTCGTGACCTTGATACTCTGAATTGTCATAGCACCCTGTTGCAGTACATGGATGACCTCCTGCTTTGTAGCCCGACTAAAGAACAGGGTCAGGAAGACTCGGTAAAGGTGTTAACTATGTTAGCCGAAAACGGCCACAAAGTGAATAGAGAAAAACTTCAGTTTTGTAAACCTAAAGTTGAGTACTTCGGACGTGTCCTAGAAGGGGCAAGCTGCAAAATTTCACCTAAGCACGTGGAAACCATTAGGAATGCGCCCCAACCGCCAACCGTATGACATGCTAGCATTCTTAGGAATGGCAGGTTTTAGCCAACCATGGGTCTGTGACTTTGTGCTAATAGTTCAATCTCTCCGTGATTTAATCAAAAGTGCAGACCAAACGCAGCCAATTGCTCCTCTTACCTGGACCCCTGGGGCATTAGCTGCATTTGAATCACTCAAAGCCACATTGACGTCAGCACCTGCATTGGCAAACCCTGATTATGGTAAACCCTTTCACTTGTATATTTCAGAAAAATGGGGCTTTTCATCTGCTGTTTTGACACAACAACAAGGTGTAGGTAAACAACCTATAGCATACTACAGTACTGCATTGGATAATGTTGAGAAGGGAATGCCACTGTGTTATCATGCCTTGGTGGGTGCTGCATTTGCATACCAAAAGGCATCCTCAATTACAATGGGGCATCCAGTCACACTGTACACAACCCATGCATTGCATGCATTATTGACTAGTCAGTCTTTCATCATTACCAACTCACGATGCACAGGGTATGATGTCATTCTGTCAGCCCTGGAGTTAACCATAGGAAGGTGTAATACAGTCAACCCTGCTGACAAAATGGTTACTCCACAAGATGGGTTGCCCCTGAATGCGCGTCTGAATCAGAAAAGTTCTTTAACGCATGTGCCGACTTAGAGAATCAGCCCTTGTCAAACGCACGTGTTCTTTGTAGATGGGTCATGTTTTCAAGCCGATACGGGGAATAAAGCTGGATTTGCTGTTGTAGAGGCTAGGTTGGATCCGCTTTCATTTAATACAGTAATTGAGGTCTCTTTACCCCAACCCTGCTCAGCACAATTGGCAGAAATCAGGGCTCTGACTGCTGTGTGTGAAATAGGGAGTGGTAAAAGCTGTACAATTTATACTGACTCAGCATATGCATATGGTGTATGTCATGTATTTGGGCCTATATGGGCACAGAGAGGATTTCAGAGGGCAGATGGGTTCACAATTACTCATGAAACAGCTATATCAGTCTTATATGCTGACTTAGCCAAATTAGCGATTCAATCTAGCGAACTAGTGAGGCTGCATGTATTGCAAACAGATGATTATTTCATGAGGGACTATGGGAAGAAGAAGAGACTGTACAAGATGTGATGTACACCACCACATCTGCCCTGTCTTTCATCTCGAATCAAACAAAACAAAAAAAGGCTTTTAACAATATGCAACTATGACCCTTCGTGATCACTTCTTCTCTGTCACTTCTCTATCCTTGTCAACTGTAGCCAGACACTTTGCCTGGTAAATTTCACCCCATTTTATAGGAAACTAGCGTCAACATGGTCTATAGGAAATTATTACTTTCCATATGTAAATGTTACCCAACAGACAAGGTCATTCAATCTATGATGGATGCATGACAGAGACTTATCTTTAGCTTATTCAGGTTTAATTTAGGATGTAACCTTCAAATCTGTTTGCATATGTATATTCCTCATTGTTTGCCCATGCATTATGTTATGCTGTATGTGTTCTTTATTAAGACGGCAAATTGCAGATAACTCAATGATCATGTTAGGACATTCCCGTTGGCTGTGATGGTTCTTGAATGCCTCTATTACTAACCCAAGAAACATTTTATATAGTAGCAGATTATAAAATAAACCTTCTGATAAAGGTTTGCCTAATTGGAGGGATCAGGAACCAATTTGCATGAGGTGATGACCCAATGATGGGTAAGATTCTCCAGTGGCCAGAGGAGGACAACCTAAGGCAGGGCTTCACCACCGCTGGGCACCTGCGGGAGGTGTAATTTGTATAATGGGGTGGTTGTGATGCATCTTTTGGGCCAAGAGCATCAAAGGGGTGTAAGAAAAAATGAAGAGGATGTCGAAGATCTCAAAGAAGAATAACTTTATTACAGCATGGCAGTGACAAAGTACATTAAGCTCTTCGGGTTCGTCGGAGTCAAAGTGAACCCCGAACAATATCAGCACAGACATTTTATACTGTGTTTCAAACCAAGTCTTCTGTATGTAATGTAAATTAAGTTTAATTCTAAATGTAAATTAAGGATAGCTTTTGATGCGATCACTTTCTGTTCTCACAGTACTGATGTTGTTACAGGTGTGACCCCAAATGGTGAGGTGATAGGATTATTGAGATAAATGTCTTTCTGAATGCTAATTATGGTCACGTAGCCCTTCGTTCAGGGATGGTTCTTGATGTTCCACTGCCGCTCCCATGCTATAACTGTGTGAATGTCACTTTAGGTGGTATTATACACATATTGCTGAGACTCAGATAAATTGTCCCATTGATAGTTCTGCCTTTTTGGGGAACAAGCTTATGCTAACAGAGTTCTGGGTGGAATCGGACTGCCTCTCAGTAGATTCCACCCCGAACTGTATTAGGATAAGCTTGTTTTTCAAAAAGGCAGAACTATCAATGGGACAATTTATCTGAGTCTCAGCAATATGTGTATAATATTATTATTATCTAGATTATCTAGATAATCAAGAAGACCTAGACTTCACAAGTGGCAGTGATCCAGATGACCCCCAGGCACACGGACAAGTTAGGAGGAGGGGAGAGGGCAGGGCATGCCGACAGTCAGCAAGTGACAGCAACACCCCTACGTGCCCACCAGGTGGTAACACTCCAGAGGGCGGACCATTGATGATTCCAGGCGGACTCCCCACGGGTAGTACCAGACGTGGCTGACATACTACCTGAGGAAGTCCCTGCAGCTCCAGCCCCATCTTAGACCCAGGACAGATTGCTGAGGCCCCTTTCATACTTGACACTGAGATTGGGGAGCGAGTGGTGCAGTTGTTAGAGGACAACCATCACCCCTACCAGCAGCCATCTTGACATCTTTGACATCTTTGCTGATCCCCAACAGCACCTGAACGCCATCCCTGTCGTAGATATAAACCAGCAAATTCTACAGCTCCTCTCACCTGAATTTGTAGTTCTGTTGGTGCAAGCAGCCCATGCAGTTGGACCAGATGTCATACCCCAAGCTGGCCCCGAGGCCAAAACCCTAAATGCGGCTGAACCGCAACAGCCATCACATTAATATCCGGGTGCTTCATGCAGCCATCATTGTAATAAGTTCTGTCGGAATGATGTTATTGTTATTATCATTCAAGGTGGCACTAAGGTCCAGAAACTAGTACCCCTGACTGAAACATCATTGCACCACACTACTGTTGGAAAGTGCAGCACAATCTTTCATTTGCGGGTGCCTAACACTGGGCAGGCTGACATTATACTCCCTCACAGACCACTCAGACACACTAATGGCTTTCCCCTCACTCATGCGACCTTTGGGAAATTTGGATGAATGTTTGGTAGAACCTTACAATGAGTACTACTTGTGTCCTATGGTCTGCCTGTTGGGGGCAGCTTCCTTCAGCTATGGTCCAGCTTGGATGTGTAACGTTAGCCAAAGCTGTGATTGCCGCCCAGTGAATACCCCTCTCGATGCTTCTATTCCAGTATATGTTGGCCTCCCATTCAACTTTCTCTGTGTCTGCTCTGAGGAAGGCCTTGATGTTGTAGGCAACATATCTAGTGACTGTACTCACATTAACACTCTACAGTCTGAGGCCTTTCAGACACTTTTTAGTCTGACATGCCTTTACATTTTAATTAGGGATGCACCGAAATGAAAATTCTTGGCCGAAGCCGAAACCGAATATAATGAAAAACTTGGCTGAAAGCCGAAGGCCGAATACCGAACACGTTTTTTCGCGTTTTTTCCATTTATTTTGCCATTTTTTTCACCACTGCATAAATTAAATAGTCAAAATGTGCTTTTTACTATTTTGTCTTGCTTTTCAAAGAAAAAAATCAATTCCAAAAACTACAATTTCAAAATATTTATTTAACATTTTTTTTCATTCCATCAGGTATAGGGTACCAACAAGGCACAATATAACTTTAAATAAATAAATGAGTAAAATAAAAATATTTTGATGTGGTCATCTTTGAGCCCCCCTTGAATAGCCTATGTTAGGCCTATAACTGACTGCTGAAAGAATGTAACTCTCTGTAGCCTACAACAAAAACGTGCATTAAAAGGTGCATTGACAAGAGTGCAAAAAATGGTTCTATTCGGTTCTATACGGCTGATTATATTGGGGATATATACCGCTCGCATCCCTGTACACCTCGCAGAGTATTATAGTAGATATAGTATAGTTAGATACGTTGTTAATGTTATGTACCATGATAGATTTGTTAGTTTGAACTATAGATTAGTTCATTTAGTCCCCGCTGGTTTTTCCACTCTCAGTCCATAGTACTAGTTCATGTGTCTTGTTTTGTGTTTTGACCCTGTTTTCTGTGACCGCGACTCTGATTCCTGCTTTGCCCCATTTATGCCTGTTTGCCGATCGCCCGACCCTTTGCCTGTCTTGACTAAGTTTTTTTGGATTACTATTTGGATTTGTCTGCCTGCCCTTAAATAAATACGTCTTTACCTGCTTCTGTATTCTACTCCCTTATGTCTCACGACATGACAGAATACTCTGGAACAGAAACAAAACAAACGCACGTCCACGCATGTTTACTGTCCACTTAAACATCCGAAGAGCACGTAGCTCGTGCACGTAGCTCGTGCATGCGCCCGTCCCCTCATCGATGTTGTGACATTCGCGCGTCTCACTCTGGTTGCTAGGCTATTTTGTTGCGTCATCAAACATGTCATTGTTCAGTCAAATTTATTCTGCCTTTTCACTTATTAATAATTTCGGTTGCTGAACATTCGGTGCATCCCTAATTTTAATATATTTCACCCATCTAAAAAACATTCATCCAAAAATGCTACATATGCTTATATTTACTACAAACTCACCAACAGTAATTTGAGAGCAGTAAGAATGTCATGAATATAGGTTTTGTTTAAATGAACTGTAAATTTACACTTTTCAAAAACCTATTTTCCATGGTGTTTGGGATACTGTGATAAACACATTATAAACATTTTTGACAGGACTTTTGAGCTCTGAACCTTGTAAACATAGGTGTTGGCTACACATAAGTGATTAAATTATGCAGAAATGTCATGTGGTCTGACTACAAAAGTTGTAGAACTTTGAAGTGACACTATTTTTTTCAAAGCCAGTGGCTTACACAATGAATATTGATGATATAGGTGTCAACACCTGTAATAGTTCCACTCCCCACTGTCAAAGGTAATGGCGCTCCCTATTATCAAAGGTAACTGCCCATCTGGGATGTCACCGTGTCTCCCACACCCCACACCCATCCGGTCAGTGTGAATTGTAAGGAAAGAAGAGACAATAAAATCATTTTATTTAATGTTTAGTTTATTGAAAATACTGTGTTCAACCCCAAACATGCAATGGAATACTACAAAATAAGATGAATAAAAGAACAATGAATTGTCAGTCCTGATCAGGATGCCAAGCTTCAAAACAGTTTCTGTCAAAGGAAGACATCACATGCTTTGCACTTCCGTGGGGTTTTTGTTTGGGAGCAAAGACTATGAATTAAAAACTTTATCTATAGCTTATGGGTAATTAGTTGACCTTTCTGGTTGCTATGATATGTTTTTCTAATCTGTTACGTAGACAGAGATGTTTTAGCAACGCAAGCTGCTTTACATATGCTTTATCTAGAAAAGTGATAGATATGGTATGCATAGTTGACGGAGGCAAAATAATTCACTCAACTCTGAACATGTATGTACTAAGAAAGGCTTTAGAAATGTTTAGCTGCAGCTTGCGTGCATCATGAATTGCAGTGCTAAGCATGTAATCATAATTATTCCATGACAAAAGCTAGTCAACAAAACTTACTCATCACAAACATCCTCTGCCGGATCAAGTCGAAGTTTGAAATGGCAACGTTTGGGAGTAAATTTGGGAGTTGTCACACGTTTTCTTGCCTCATAATTACCCAATAACGACTGCCGATTTACCATAATATTATCATATTAATAGCTCTCGTTGCTAATGGGTGGGACATCAAGAGCTGTTTTCTGACTCAGAGACTGAAACGTGCATGCTTTTTATTTTATTCTCCTCACAAAGCTCTAAAAATATGTGTAGTTTCGATCTATATACATTTGGAAAGTATACTGTTCAAGGTTTCTGGGGATGTCAGTTTTATGTTTGTAGGACAAAAACTCACGGAGATTTTGATGCAGAAGTGCGAACATTCTATTTCTCCCACAGGCGAGAGAGCTGACTGCTAAGGGTTAAGCTGGCCCTCATCCCTATGGTGTCTACCCGTGCCCAGTGTGACAACAATACAGATTATACATGTACAGACTCATCGATGGTTCGTTTACAGTTGCCTGACTTAATAGATGGCACTTTGCCCTTGGCAGACATTTTTTGGTATTGTGGCAGAGACAGGGTATGCCAGACCCTCTCTATGGATTGGCTGGGGTGCTGCAGCCCAGTACGCGTGGAAGGTAAGACTCGTGTACTCTAATTGACTAACGACACATATAACAACAATACTCTGCTTTTACAACCAAAAAGGGACATTGCACACGTATCCTCGTGGACAGATTATGTGCAAGATGTTGAAGATATACAGTACTCTGACTGGGCTCCGGACCCAAGTGTATGTCTTGACTTTGGCGGAACACCTGTGGGTATCCCGAATCAATATATGGCCATTGAATCTGTGGGTGGTGGATTTGGTGCTGTGCTACTGCACACTGCATGGATTAATTCCATCTGGTATAATCAACAGCATTTCATTAACTATTCCTTCGACGCTTTGGGTCTGGTCCATGAGCAACTGCATGCTACTTCTATTATGGCAGCTCAGAACCGCTTTGCTATTGATCAAATGCGTGCCCCAGACGAAGAAGTGTGCACCATGGTTGGGGCCGAATGTTGTGCTTTTATACCCTTGCATACAGGAACACGTGGTGCCCTCACCAAGGTCTTTACCCAGCTTAAACAACTGCGGGGGGAACATGTCCGTAACATGGGTTTCACCCCCCACTGGCCCTTGTGGCTGTCTTGGTTTTTCTGCGCTGATTGTGCATCCACATCGCCTCGGTGTTGCCATTGCTATAGCTTTGTGTATGATAGGCCTCATTGCATGCTGCATTATCCTCCTTGGCAAGCGCCTTATTGTAGTTGCTGTTAATAATGTTGCTGGTCAGCATGTGATCATCCAGATTTAGTGCCGGTCACCCGTCCCCTTGTCTCCTATGGTTGAGGCGTGTCCACCTCACATGGGGGAGGTGTTATAGTACGCACCTTTTTATTAAATGCCCTTGAATACTCTAGCTTACAGGTATATTATGCAGTGATAAAAGTGTAGAGTTGAGTGTACTATGTAAATACTGCGATATTGATATGTACTTATATGATACTGGGAATCTATTTTTTGTATTTATGCTACACACTAATGTATTATAACTGATGTTTGCATAACCCCAATTTGCATGAAGATATTGGCTCACTTACACACCTACTAGTTGTTACTGTGCATGGCAATTATAACAAGTAAAGAACGCTGAAGCAACACTCTGTAATGCATGACCAATGCTTGCTGCAATTATTAAAGAATGTGCAAGTATGCTAAGTGTCTAGATGCAGAGAAAGAACAGACTGGACTTTACACCACAAGTCATCACTAACAAGAAAAAGACAGGATGGAGCGCAGGAGAAACAGGAGGTCCTGGAAATCTGTATAGTAAAAGAAGATCGATTAGCCATGCCCTGGGTGTAAGTGCTAACCTAACCTCTCCCCAAGGGTGGCCCCCTGTGATATGCAAAGTATCTCGGTCGAAGATATTGTTTTGGCACATGGTGGACAGAAGGACATGTCAGCAGAGGTGGACTAGGACATAACACAATGTGTTCCCCGTGTGGACCACCTTATGGACATAAGGCATGATGAACTGTAGGTGGCGCAAGCCCCATGAACAATGAAGTATGGATCAGAATGGATTTTTGGATGTTTATACTTATATCATGATGTATATTGTGGTTACAGTGATGCATATTGTCGTTAAGCTGAGCCAGGTGTAGTCACCATCGAGCACACAGTGCTGGCAGGGTGGGAGTTTTTTCGCCCACTCCTGTGTCAGAATTCTTTCGGGAAAAGCAAATGAACCCTTGAATAGTGAAAATAAAAGGTAGTGGTCAATAAGGCCGATTCGAGAATATAGGGACACAATAGGGATATTATCATTAGATGTAGTCGAAAATAGGAGCATTATTATTGCATGACGTAGTCAACAGAATATAGTCAATTGTATCACTTGATATTCAGTACTCAACAACATAGTATCAATTCACATCAGCCAGTTTCCTGAGCACCTTGAATTAGTTATCTGCACAAGTAAGAACCATGGCAGTGTAACAATATAACGCTGATCAGTCATCTATTCGGATGGTCTGAATCCTGCACTCTGGGATCGATTGCTTTAGTCTCCGCCCACATACCTGGAGGAAATGCAATATTTTTCCATTTGAGTAAAGCTCTCATGGAAGTAACACCAACCATCATGCTTGTGACTTATTTATCCTCTATATAGGTATGTTGTGCATACTCAACTGTTTTATCTGTGTTAACTTGCTGACATATTGAGACGTACTTATATTTTGTTTCTGATAGTTTTTGAGTAGATATAAGTAAGTTTTATCCTGTGTGTGTGCGCATGTGCAGGTCCTCGCCTTGTACTTAAAACCAGAACAGCACTAGCTTGTGTTTAGCCGTAATTTGAACATGTGGACGTGGAAAGGCGTATTTTTATGTGTACTTTTATTTAAATAATGTCTTAATACACTTTAGGTTTACTGTTTTGTACAATTGTTTATGTGTATTGTTGTATTTTTGACAATCAATTCAAGTAAAGCTCTCGTGGAAGTAACACCAACCGTCATGCTTGTGACTTATTTCTCCTCTATATAGATAGGGGGACAACACCTGCACCTGAATTCACTTCCTGGTTAACGAGCACGCTTATATATAGCCACTGTTTGCACTACTTCCTTGTCTCACGTCGTCTTACTATGCTTCTGTCTTTGCTGCCGTGTTTTGTATCCTAGTTGTAGAGTCTTTTGTATTTTGTTTGTTATTAAATGTTTGTTTAAAAATCTGCACTTGCATCCGTATCTCAACTTCATACACTCCCCAGTATACATAGGGATTACTGTACAGCATTCTTATATTTTAATTTATTTATTCATTTTCATGTGATTCATATTCGTGTGATTCATTTACATGTGATTCATTTACTGATTCGCTTCTCTTTAAATCCAGTTTTAGACTGTGATATTACAAAGGTCTTTCCAGATTATTACTTACCACACTGTATGAGATAACCCCAGTAAAATTGCCTGAACTCTATAATATAATTTGTTCACCATGTTAGGTTTAAATCCTCTAAAAACAGATTCGCATTTGAATAACATTACTCTGTTCCAGTTCACATCCTTCAAAGCATTGGCATGTTTTGTTTACTCTCACAATCCCCCAAACACACACACACACACACACACACCCAAAGTCTCCATAAAACAAATGAGACAGCAGTGTTTCCCACAATAACCAAAAGTTGTCCACAATATAAAAACAACTAGGAGAGTAAGCTGAACTAACCAAAAAAATTACCAAGACAAAAAGTTCCAGTAAAAGAAAAAGCCCCTACTGACTTCAAGTCTGATAAACAGTCTGCGCACAATAACAAATATAATGTCCTTAACTTTTAAAGATTTATAACAAATAATATAACAGTGTAGCACGTAAAGACAAGGAAAAAACACTAATAAAATTAAATAAACAGAAACTCTAACCCAGTTAGAGCATCAAAACAGAGAACCACATTAATACAGAAATAGATTTAAGAGGAGTGAGTCCACAAAATCTAGGCGAAGTAATGCAATGACGATATCTTCAATAAAAATCCAAATACTGTAGAGCTGGAAGGCCGAGTGCAAAAAATAAAAGAACAGCGAAAAAGACTCCGCTGTATAGGTGATACAATTCACCCTGATATCAAGAGTTTAACATAGTCTCCTGCTTCCTCCGCTGAAATAAAGTCCTTCTGAACACCGTTCTATGTAATGCGAAGCCGAGCTGGGTGAAGTATTCCATAGCGAGCGCCCTCAATACCACAAAGTTGACACCAAACCTCGTTAAATACAACTCGGGCTCGGAATATCTTAACTGTGTAGTCAGGGAAAACAGAGATGGTCAAATTCCTCACTTTAATCCACTGAAGCTCTCTCACATGGCATAAAATGTCAACACAGTCGCTGTAATAGTGGAATCTGCACACAATAACTCATGGTCGTTCACCAGGCTTGGGCTTCGGCTGAAGGGTCCAATGAGACCGGTCCAAAACCGGCTCCTTCTCCAGACCAAACGTCTCTTTTAAAAAGACCACTACAACAACAGTTGTACATGTGTCAGCACCCTCTAAAACTCCGACTATCCTAACGTTATTGCGCCGTGACCTCGACTCCAAATCCTCACATTTATTCTCTAATTGTGTCACGGTCGCAGTGAGAAACTCGATAGTAGTCTTCATGTGAGCTATGTCATTGGTGCAACCAGAGAGAGCATGCTCCATTTCCACAACAGTACCTTTCAGTGTTGACATGGTAGCCTCAGTAAAAACTTTATCATTAACCAGCTGTGTTTTCACGACCTACAAATCAAACTAAACAACAGACAGCGCAACCCTAAAAGTCTCCTGGAGCTCCTTGCAAAAATATTGGCAGTATCCTTCCCCAGTAAAGCCAACAACTCAAACCTGAGTGCGGCGAAATCAAAGTCACTGCTCGGCGACGCGGATTCAGGGGAAGAAGGCAACTCGCTCACGACACGCACACTTGACCTCAGTCGTGTCTGAATGCTACCATGGGTTTTCGTGTTCTTTCCAGACATTTTAACGTACCACAAAGTTAAAAGTGCAAACAAGGAAACGGAGTAGAATAAGTCAAGATCTATTGTATGACCGAAAAGTGCAAATTAATTACAATTTTAATTGAAATCAGCAATAAGTAATTTACGAATCGCTGTTGGTTTTACCATATATAATTAATCCATTCTGCATTTCTCTTCATTTGTGTTCATGGAAGGAATGCGATCAGGTTATCTGTGGACACTTCCCCCATAGCCCTGTAATCTTTGGGAATGCCTACTGGGATTCCTGCTCAATTCATGTATACCTCTTTTCCTTCGCGGCTAAAGCGTGTTTTCCTTCGAGGCACTACGGTTCTTTTATCTTTACCTAGAGGCTCTGTGGGTCCTTTATCTATACCTAGTAGGAGTATCCTGAGGGAGTCTATCAAGATTACTGGGGCACACACTCCTCCCCAGTATGGTGTAAGAGTCTGCCTTAAGACAGTTCCCTGGCCACAATTCCAGAATTTGTCATCTATTGGTAATGTTCCCCTTTCGACCAGATTCATGATTCTCCAGCTGACCTTTACTCATTTTCCATCTATTTCTATACCTGTTGCGTGCACGTTCTGCTCAGCACTCCATATTTCCTCACAGTTCGTCACCTTCCCTGACGTTTGGTTTCCATATCCCTCATAGCAGTATTGGAAACATAGGCCGGGTGCTATTTCCACATTACCTGGTGGTTTGAGGACTGCTGGTCATGTTAATATACTAGTGGCGCTTTGGGAGTTAGTTGTGTAGACGTGAATAATCTTATTTATATAATTCATCTGCGTATTGTGTATGCTTCCTATGGTTGGAAAAATGGAGCACATGTATGATACATGCATGATGTATCTTGCAAGTGGCCAGATTCCCAGGGATCGGAATGACTTTAACTGTCTGCCTTTCTTGGCGTATATTATGCAATCTGTTTTTACATTTTCTTTGGCTGTGAATGTCAGCCATTGCTGGAACAAATTTCTTTGATCTGCTATGCTATTGCTTTCCCTACTGAACACTGTGTTCTGATTTTTTCCCTTTCTGTCACTACCTAATTTGGTAACGTTTGCAAATCCTCCCTTACGTCTTCTTGCTGTTTACTTGTCACGTGGGTATAGTTTGTTGTGTTTTTACTTTCCCTAACAATTTTACTGCTCTATCAACTGTAACTTCAATTGTCACTACAGTTGTAGCTATTATTGCTAGGGTTGCCAAGGTGATATATACCATATTCATTGCAGAGTTTTATGGTTTAGTTATGTATTTGCTTCTTTATTCTTTATTCTGTATTCTTTTATAGTCCCTTTTCATTCACTCTCCAAGTCCTTTCTACGCCTATCCTCTCATAGTCGGGCTCCTGCTCTGGTTCTAGTGGCCGATCCACATCTTCCTGTTCTGCAGTTTCTATTCCCCAATCTATGCTGTCTGTGAGCATTCGCTGCAACTCCTCCATATCAGTGGTGGAGATTGCAGCACCTGCTTGCTCTTGTAGCACCAGTTCGACTGCTGTTTGTTCGGCTTCTGGTGCTGGGGGAAGCAACACTACCTTGCATCTCATTCCATCCATTGATTGTTTTACTCTTGGTCCCCACAAAGTTCTGTGTATTTGGGTTAAATGTTTTACATAGCTCTTGAGTTCTCCTTCCAGCTGTTTAAGTGAGGGCCCTTTATAGGATCCTCCAAATATGGCATTGGTCAACCTGTAAGCATTTCATGTGGGGTTAGATGTGTTATGTGGTTAGTCTGCATGCACATGCTCATTAGGGCTAATCAGGGTGTAGTGGTATACTAAAGAAAGCTGAAAACAAGTCTATTACCGTGTACCACTTAGTGTCCTCAGGAGATGTTTGGCAAGAGAGTGTACTATAGGTGTCTCTGCTTGTACAATTCTATTAACTGCATGTAGATCATGTATAAGTCTCCATTTTTCAGAGTTGAGCTTCCTGACAGGAAATATGGGAGTGTTACACAGGCTTTTAGTTGGGATCAGGACCCGTTCTTCCAGGAACCCCTGAATTGTAGGTCCGATTCCTTCCCTAGCCTGGGTACTGTTTCTGATAGGGTAACCTAACATTAGGCCTTACCTCTATTTTCACCTGTCCTGCTGATTTGACTAACCCTACATCTATCTGTCTTTTTTTTTTTGTCCACAAAGTATCAGGCACACTTTTCAGCAATGCTTCATCTTCTTCCTTGTCAGCATCTGTTGTGAGCACTGGTGTATGCAGTGACAGTGGCATGTGCCTTTCTGTCCATGTATGTGTAGTTATCATGCTATCTACTCCCTTCTGTGAAATCCTTGTGTACTTGTTGTCTGGTGAGATGTGTAAATATGGATTATTCGTAGGTTTCCAGTCCTTTAGGTCATCTTTTAAGAGTACCATAACAGCCACTCCTTGTAGTCCTATTACAACATCCATTGTTATCACCTCTAATTGTCTTTGCTCCATTATCTCATTCCACAACTGCCCATACTCCACAATTTTACTGTCCTGATCAAAGTACATTGTATAATGGAGGGGGCTTCTTGTTTCTTGGGGCTTCATGTGTCTGGTCACATAGCTTGTATTCATACTTTCCATTTCAAATAGGTCTGTTTTAGTTCTGATGAATCTGGATCAATATATTCTAGCCAGCACACTGTATCATGTCTTGTTTGCTTGTTTGCCTCTGTCAGTAGGTGTTGTCCTACTAAGGTTTCAACAGGCTCTGAGTGCTGTCCTGTCCCATATGATTTCCTCCTCTATGTGTCACATGCTTTCGTCCCTTCTTGCGGCATTTCTCTCCAATAGTTCATCTGTTGTTCTCACCCTCTCTTCTGTTTGCTTTATATGTTGTACCACCTGGCCGAGTGTTCGTTCTAGCATTTCCATCAGCCCTTGGCCTTTTCTCCTTTGTGCCTCTACTTCAGGCTCCATGTACAACATTCTATTCACCCATCTTGCCACTGTTCTGCTTATCTCCATCTGGCATTGGTGGATCCTGGGTGATCCCTACTAGCCATTCATCCATTTATCATGCATCTTTCGGACGGGTTTTACTGGTGAGGCTGTTTGGGGCTGTTGTGTTTCCTGGCTGCATGAAGAGCCCTTCCATTGTGTTGAATGTTGCATTGCTGGCTGACCACTCCTTCATTTCATTTGCTGCTGGAGGTGATAGTGTGCTGGTGGGTACCCCTATCTTCCTCAGATAGCTGTTACTTTCCTCCTTTAACTCACTCAATTCAAGTTTCCTTGCTGTGTGTGTAGAGGCACCTAGACTTTCTGTAGCACTGCTCTGGCCACTTACTGATCCTTTTTCCTTGTCCTCTCTCAATACCCTCATTCTCCCCATCATTCTCCCCTCTACCTGCATTTCCCCCTCCACCCATTCTCCATCTCCATCAACCACCGGCATCTGTGCTATGTCAGCATACAATCTTCCCCGTTCCCTGTGATGTTCTGCCTGAAATGGAGGTCTCTCTTCGCTCTGCTCTTCTGTCTCTTGCTTTCTTTTCCCTACCTTTTCATCTTGCATTACCCTCTTTACTGCTTCCTCTCTCTTCCTCATCTCTTTCCCTTCCTTTTAAAAACCAACTTAGTACCTTTAGGTTTCTCACTCTCTTTCCCCTAGTCTTGCTATAATTTCTCCTACTTTCCAATGTCTCATCGTTTCCCTCACTTCTTCACATGGTTTCTCTGCAATCATCCCTTCCTTAGGCCCCTACAACACTCCTTAAGTCCTGTCATGCCATTTTATCATACACTTTCTGATATATTTCTCATCATATTTATGTTTGGCCACCACTATGTCTGCCGGAGTTGGCTGATTAGATTTTCCCAGTTTACCCATGACACACCCTTTTTGAGCCCTGTTGGTGCTGCTCCTTTCCCCTAGATTGATTATGTCTGGACCAGACAAAATGAATGTTTCTGTTTAGCTGTTCCTGCTGGCCTTACTGGGTTCTTTCTCCCATATCTTTCAGTGAGTGAGTTGATTTTGTCTACTAATATAGATACTGTAGATCCCCTTTCCCACACTACCTTATGAGGTCTACTGTAGCTATTGCAATTACAGTAGTCCTGAGCAATAATTGTACTGGCTAGGTTTATCTTTTAATGGATCTACTAGTGGTTCATCGTCTTCGTTATCTGGGTCTTTTATAAATCCAAATAAAGAGATGGCAGCCTTAGTTGACCTTGGATCTTCCACTAACCTTTGCAGTATTGCAGCCCCATTGACCTCAGGAAATTCACTTTGTAAATCGTCTAAGTTGCCCCACCTAGTTATACACCACAGCTTACCTGGAATCAACTCCTCTGATTGCCACCTTTCGACTCTACTTTTGTCTAAGTCAAAACCCATATTAGATTTCAGAAATTGCAGTATTGTATTCTCACTTTCATATGACCAGCGACTGGTCACCTCATCATATTCTATATGTTCTACCCTAATTTCTGTGTACCATGGTATTGCTATCAACCGGTCAGCAACCCACTCTTCCCATATAATATCCGTGATTTATTATCTCTTACAGCTCAGGACTGTGCTATACCTATTCCTCTGTCGACCCTAGATTGCTTCTTATATACTTGATCAACAAGGTGTACTGGTTCTGAGACCTTAGCAATATGTACTTTGTGATATGTAGCCCATCTGCCCACAGTATACTTTGTTAGATTGTAATCAGGGTTTCCTAACAGGAGGTGTACTATTGGGAGATTGGGGGCTACTATGTGGTGAAATTCTGATACACTCCTTACACTGTTGTCTTCCTCAATGCCTATACAGCTTGGCACTAACAACTGCAGTGTCATTTATGGATTTTTGTTCAGCCTGAACCTCAGCCTCTGTTGTTTCTATTCTTGTTTGTTTTACTATCCTAAGTTTACACTAATCTATGATCTTGCATCTTCCCTGTAGGTTGTTAAATGGAAAATCATCAAACACCCTTTCTCTTTAAGTCATCCTTGACATAAGTAATATCTATATACCTTTACAGTTGGAATGCTCCTTGTCTCAGTGTCCTGAGATGGTTCTGGCAATGGCTCACATATGAGCTCAAATCCTGTTTGATCTAGGAGTTGGTGTATAAGCCCAACTGAGAATTGTTTACAAGATACTCTTCACACCTTATGAGTTATACAATTCTATAAAACGCTATGTATTAGATAGAGGTGATCAACTGAGAATCAACTGGTAATACACAATCGGTTGTTAAATATAGATGCACACACACATTGCACCCCTATGTGCCTATATATGCCTTACACAGACCCGTTTGCAAATGTGTATGTTCTCCTCTCAATCCAGACTATTTTTCTTTGAAAAATGCTAATTTTGTTTCTTATCTTTTAACTTTTTAATTTACTAGGTTATTTTAAAGAAAGGTCGTGAAACTGATGCATCCCAAAAGTGGGGCCACAGACCCCACAAACCTACTGCAGAAACTTTGATTTAACAGGTGTTCTGCTTACTTTTTCCTATGGTTGGCCAAAGTTGTCTGGTCTGTATGGTGGAGCTGGTCCCCTCCGTCGGGGTCCGGGATATCTGACGAACCTTCCTGGCTGGCTCGCCAAAACAATGCAGGATCCTTTGCTTCTCCAACCTACACTGACTCTACTAGCTCATGAATTCAAACTATAAAATTAATTACACGATCTGACTTATACTGAAGATAAATAAAACAGCTGAATTCATGAAGACTAGATTCAGATGAGGTAGGTCTATTAGCAGTCAAGCAAGACAGCAAACAAACCAACTGGTACCAGGGATGCATGCCACATGAAGATGTAACTTGCACCAAAGTACCAGTGGCTTACAATTTCTTTATGTATGTGTAATGAATGAATAAATAAATAAATATATGTATACATATACACACACAATCTCTTATCCAACTTTAACCAATCACACATGTTTCCCCTTTTACACCTCTAACCACAAGTCTCCACACGTATCGTTGTTACGTAAATTCCTATTATTTCCAAGAAGTCTTGTGTTTTCCATTTTAATGCTACCCTAAATTTTACATTATCTTTCACCTGGGTCTCTTTCTTATGCCACTATTTGCATCATTATTTTTCATCATTTACACTGAAGGGTCTATATTTTCTTAGAATTTACCTCTTTATCCACATTTGAGCTACTTTCCACCACATGAGTGACAACTTCATCTCCTTTTATCTAGCGTGACAATACGGTCGCTCACCTGTTTTTCTGAGTCATTTGCTCCTTGTTTTTATGGGTCAGTGTTCTTTACAGTTTTATGTCTTTTGTGTTTTTTGCTGGTCAAATATCACCAGTCCTGGTCCTTTCAAGAGGAACCCTGGGCCTTCCACAATGGGATCTCCTAAGATGAAATGTGCATCTACACCGATGTATGCCTGTTGCTCTTATGGAAAGCAGACGCCCAACTATCCTGTTTCTTCTAAATGCAACCAAGCTACCCAGCTGCCTTGGTGTGTGAATAGAAAAACTATGCACCCTTTGAGGTGTTCAGTAAAACCTTGCTCTATGAAAAAGTAATGTTTCTTTTAATGTTTTTTTCTGCATACATTCTGTTAATAAACAAGTGTATTCTAAATGTTATCCCTGTGTGTGTGTGTGTGTGTGTGTGTGTGTGTGTGTGTTTCCATCTGTGTTCATGCACTTCCTTATCTCAGAAGAACAGCTGGATGGGGCCCCTCAGCAGAGCAGTTTGTCATGAGGCCTCTATTGATGCATCTATGATGCATCTATTTCAGTCAGACTTATATTTTAGCTGTGGGATACAATATTTTAGTTCTTTTTATATTTTTATTTATCCAAATTTCCTACGGAAGCTCAATGCTCCATTACTGTTGTGCAATTGTGTGGAAAAACATACATTCTTGGAAATATTGTGTTCCAACTTCCAAGGATAAACATTGGGGTGAGTAACTGATAGAATTTCTATTTTATGTTAATTATAACAGCTTCATAGAGGCTAGCTTCAGAATCATAGCACAAAACTGAATAATCCACGAATGTCTTAAGGGGACACACACATACACTTGGCACAGTCTGTGGGCATTCATTATAGAGTGCTGTTTAATAGTTTATTGTGCAAAGAGGTCATTTATATATCATACAGGAAAGTATGGAGTTTCTGCTGGGCCCCGATAGAATCGTCCTAATCTCTCTGACCCCCCCGTTAAGGCACCCCTGTGCATGGTGTTTGCTTTCTTTATCGCAGACGAAGTGGATTAGATGTACAGTAATATTTCTCAGATAAACAGACATCTGAATTTTACATGTATCCATGCATAACCAGATACACTTTTCACTGAATAGGTTAATATAGTGTCTTTATGTACAAGAAGAAAGCTTGTATTATTTAAAAACCAGTTTTTATCAGTTGTATTTTGATAGACATGTCACAATATAACATTAAGATTACATGAAAAGGAGTTTACTGTTATAAAAATATGGATTTGTGAGCCTTAGCATAACTGAAAGTGTGAGTATAAACATGAAAACCATGTCATCGTTGTCGTCGGTGAGTCTGTCCAGTCATGAAATAGCTGTGTCATTATCAGAGCTCGTGCAGCCATTCTGGAGAAGCTGCGCTGGCTGAGGGAGCCGGCTGCTTTTGTTTCACTATTGCAGTACGTTGATGCCATACGTCACAGTGACATAGTGTCGGCGCTGGACAAAAATTCTAACCACCATGCACTGCTGCAAGTCAGCCACAGATGGGTCTGCACAGCACTGCATGAAGTTAAACACAGCTTTTATCAGTGTAATACCCACTCCCACAAATCCCCAAGTGGGCATAACCTGCCCCCTCCTCCGCCTCATTGGAAAAAAATCACTTTGTAATAGTTTGCAGCAAAAATTAGGTATTTTCATAGGCCAATCTGAAGTTCGTATCACCCTGGTTCCCTCCATAGACTATGGGTGCTTCTCATTTCTTATTTGTGCATCCTCGTTTCCTTTCCTCCTTTCCTCTCTTCCTGTCCTTGCATCTTAGCTCCATCCCCTTAGGATGCAAGGAAAGGATGCAAGGATGAGATGCGAGGAGAGAGGAATCGAACCAAGTCAAATGGAAAATCCTCGCGCTTCAAAGAGACGTCAATTAATGATGACTGTGCTCAGCTGCATTACCTCACTGTGCTTCAGGGATCTGAATTTTACATGTATCCATGAATAACCAGAAACACTTTTCACTGAATAGGTTAAGTTAATACAGTGCCTTTATGTACAAGAAGAAAGCTTGTATTATTTAAAAAACAGTTTTTATCAGTTGTATTTTGATAGACATGTCACAATATAACATTAAGATTACATGAAAAGGAGTTTACTGTTATAAAAATATGGATTTGTAAGCCTTAGCATAACTGAAGGTGTGAGAATAAACATGAAAAGCACGTCATATTGCCGTTATGCTTATTTTTTTGATGTGCCATTATGTTGTTGGAGTTTGGTTAATAACAACATTCTTAATAAAGCAAAATGCAATGATAGTATGTGAAATGTCTAGGTTACAATGAATTAAGAAACAATACATAAATTATCACATCTTTTGTGCAGCTTTGCATATGCAAACATGCAAGGATCAATTAATTACAATAGTCATTGCAAGCATATTATTATTTAATTATATTTCACACAAAATTCCATCACATCATCAAAGTACTTTTTGTTTGAGATTGTGGCAGATGTAAAGGAGGAGGGGAATTTATATGTGCATCAGGTTTTTTGACTACGTTTTTGGACTTTAATAAAAGCTTTAAACTGCACTTGCATCCGTCTCCTATCTCATTACATGACACATAGATTTGACCTATATAATTTAATGTACATGAAATGGCTTTTTCTGTCATCAGCCCCATCTTCCTAGCTTTTCTTTTGCTCCAGGTCAGAAAAAAATCGAAATAGTGCATATTTAAGTACTAATAATTGACCATTATTGAGAAAATCAACAAAATCCACAAAGACAAATCAAATACTGAGACACTGGCAGTCAGTCTGTTTCTATATTTGTATTAGCAATAAAAGGATACAGATATACTCCAAAACAGACAATTTCAAAGATAATTATAAGATAATCCTTTATGGATCCAGTAAAACATTTACAGTTACAGTGGTAAATCATTTATGTGATGATGATGATGATAATAATAACAGTAATAATAATAATAATAATAAATGAGCCACAATTTGTTAGAAATCTATTAAATCATTATAGCTTATCGATACACCTTCTCTTGTAGAACGCGTGCACATGCTTGAAGTGTGCATGGACGCTAAGACTTTGTTTACAATGGACATGTACACTTGTTTTGGTTCCTGTTCTGTCCCCGCCCGGTTCAGTTATTGGCGGAGGTGCGAGGGTGTGTTGTGAAGTGTTGCCAGCTGTCAGCAATTAAGGTAATTGTGATTGGTTATTTAAACCCCTTGTGTTGCTACGCACATACATTCATGACATAGTTACATGAGTGTTCACGCCATAGTTAAACGAGTGTTCACGCCTTAGTTAAACGAGTGTTCACGCCTTAGTTAAACGAGTGTTCACGCCTTAGTTAAACGAGTGTTTCCTGCCTTAGTTAAATGAATGTTTCCTGCCTTAGTTAAATCAGTGTTTCCTGCCTTAATTAAACGAGTGTTTCCTGCCTTAGTTAAATGAGTGTTTCATGCTTAAGTGTAAATAAAGACTTTACTCCTACGCTTACTTCCTGTTAGAGTCCTGTTTCATAACACAATTCCTAAAATCCTTAATTCTCTAACCTCCGTTTTAATATTAAGCATATATCATGCAGTTATCACATAATTTAGTGTTTTAATTATTAACATAATAAATTGAACAAAGAATAAAACATTTCTTTAAAAATTAACCAAAGCCTTCATCTGACACTGTTGTCAAAGAACCAATTGAAGATACTACAGATTAAGTACTAACTGTCACGATTTAGAGGCAGAGACAGATTGTCACATCACAGCAAACCAGTGACTACATTTCCCATCCTGCACTGCGGCCTACAAACATGGCTGCCATGGAATGTAATTCCCAGAACACTCATTCATTCTAATCAAGCACACCTGCATCCAATTTCACACACTCCACAGTATAAAGAGACTGTTTTCTAACAATGTCTTTGCGAAGTATTAGTCTTACCACTATACCAAGCGATTATATCCTGTTCCTCATTTTGTTTCTGGTTCTTGATCTTATTCTCATTTCTTGTACTTGATTCTAGCCTTTCCCTTTGTAGGGCTGTATGCCAATTGCCTGACCCTTTGCCTGTTTCTTGACCTCGCTATTGTCTCGTGTTTTGGATTTGTCTGCCTGTCTCTCTCTCATTAAACCAACCAAGTCCTCCTCATGCCTGACACCGATGTCATGACCAACCAGGTTCTGCTCACGCCTGAAGTTGATGTCACGACGAACCAAGTTCTGCTCATGCCCAAATCTGTTGACATGACCAACCAATATCTCCTCATGCCTGAAACAGATATCACAACCAACCAAGATCTCCTCATGCCTGAAACTGACGTCACAACCAACCAGGTTCTGCTCACACCTGAAGCCAATGTCACGACCAACCAGGTTCTGCTCATGCCTGAAGCTGATGTCATGACCAACCAGGTTCTGCTCACACCTGAAGCCGACGTCACGACCAACCAAGTTTTGCTCACACCAGAGTCTGTTGATATGACCAACCAAGTTAGGCTCACACCAGAGTCTGTTGACATGACCAACCAAGATCTCCTCATGCCTGAAATCGAAATCACAACCAACCAAGATTTCCTCACTCCTGAAACTGACGTCATGACCAACCAGGTTCTGCTCATGCCTGAAGCTGACGTCATGACCAACCAGGTTCTGCTCACACCTGAAACTGACGTCATGACCAACCAGGTTCTGCTCATGCCTGAAGCCAACATCACAACCAACCAGATTCTGCTCACGCCTGAAGCCAACATCACGACCAACCAGGTTCTGCTCACGCCTGAAGCTAACATCACAACCAACCAGGTTCTGCTCACGTCCAAGTCTGCTGATACGAATAACCAAGTTCTGCTCTCACCCGCATCTGTTGGCACAGCCAACCAAGTTCAGCCTGTAGAGTCGAAGGAGGACGACGCTCCGCTTTCCTGATTTGCTGTGGACATCGCTCTGCCTTCCTGCTCAGCTGAAGATACCACTCAGTCTCCCAGTTTATGTGAAGACATTTTGCCTAGAGGGCCAGGACTTCCGGGGGAGGGAGTGTATTTTGGTGCTTCGGGAGAAACGCCCTTGGGGAGGGTTCTGTCATATCACAGCAAACCAGTGACTACATTTCCCATCCTGCACTGCAGCCTACAAACATGGCTGGCATGGAATGCAATTCCCAGAACACTCATTCATTCTAATCATGCACACCTGCATCCAATATCACACACTCACTCCACAGTATAAAGAGACTGTTTTCTAACAATATCTTTGCAAAGTATTAGTGTTACTACTGTACCAAGTGATTATACCCTGTTCCTTGTAGTCCAGAGTAGCCTCCAGGATATCCATGACAGAACCCCCCCATGAGGTTGACGCAGGTTTGCCGGGGTCACTAGACAGCACCCAGGCATGGAAAGCTTGGTCCTCAGCTTCAGCAGGGTGAGAAGGCAGAACGACATCCATAGCAGAACAGTATGTCAGAACTTGGTTGGCCATGTCAGCAGACTCTGGCATGAGCAGAACTTGGTTGGCTGTGTCTGCAGACTCGGGTGCAATCATAACATTGTTGGTCGAGACATTGACCTCAGACAGGAACAGGATTTGGGAGGCCGTCTCGTCGACCTCAGACAGGAACTTGGCATACTCTCCGAGGTTCAGGTGTGGGGCTGTCTCTTTCGCACCACAGAGAGATGACATGATATTCCCGGCCTGGCTTGAATGTGGAGCAATGGCTACTGCACAGCTAACAGGAGGAACGAAGCTCAAGGCGGAGCCTGAAGGGGACGCGACATTCCCCATGAAGCTAGAAGGAGGAGCGACACTCTCTGCGAGGCCTGAGGGGGGAGTGAAGTTCTCCGCAAGGCCAGAGGGGGGAGTGATGTCCTCTGTGGAGCAGGAAGGGGGAGCGACATACAGCACAAAGCAAAGAAAAGGAGAGACATCTTCAGCCAAGCAGGACAGTAGAACGATGTCCTCAGCTGCGTAGTATGGCAGAGCGACGTCCTCAGTGGAGTAGGAAGGTGGTGTGATGTCTGTAGCTGAGCCTGGCATAGTGAAGTCCGAGGCGGAGCAGAGAAACGTCTTCAGCTGAACAGGTAGACTGAGCGGTGTCCTCAGATGAACAGGGATGCTGAGCGGCATCCTCAGACAAGCAGGGAGGCTGAACAATGATCTCTGTTGACACGGCAAGCTGGACGAGATCCATAGTGTTGGAGGGAGGTTGGGAGATGATTCCAGCCTGGTTGGAAGGCTCCTCTTTGACATACCCCATGATGGAGTACATCATGTCGAGCCACTCCCGGTTGGCTTGAATTAGGGAGATTTTTCCGTCCTTCTCCCACCTTGGCTTTTCCCTTTCACATAGGGCCTCTTGGACTCCATAAAATTCTGCTGCATCCATGTTGGGGTCTTGCTTTCTGTCACGATATGGAGGCAGAGATGGATGCAAGTGCAGATAAAGGTTTAATAAAAATCAAAACAAACACAAAAGAAGCTATAAACATGTGGCAAAAACACTAAGGTGAGGAATAAACATGACACAAGGACCAGAACAGAACCAATGGCAAACCTAATGAGATAATTATACACAAGACACAGGGCAGTGCAAACTGTGGCTATATAGTGCTTGTTAACTAGAATGTGATTCAGGTGCAGGTGGTCATGTGACCGTGATGTAGTGCAGTGGCTGCTGGGGGCTGTAGTAGCCTCCGTGATTTCCATGACACAATAAATATTTATTTTCAAACAACTAACTGACAAGACAACAAATTAAAAGAAGAAGATTTTTTTTATATTTAATTTAATTCAACAATTTAATTTTGTTATAATCGGGTTTCCAGAATCCTTCCAGTGCTTTTCTCTTTGTAGCAGTATTTCTCACTCTGGGTCTCTGGTGGCTCACTGGAAAAACAGAAGAAGCTCATGTTAGGTTCAGTGAAATGGTAAGCATTGTTATATGACATCTTGTAGTAGCAACAGAAATCTTTTCAATTCTATACGAATACAAGGGATCTGTAGCCTGTTTTTAACTATATCATTTATTTAGATTTTATCCGAGTCTGACCTGCATGACCTAAGCATTGGGCAACAGGTGTTGGAGATGTTTACTCTCTATGAAGTCCATTAAATCAGGGGTTATGTTGTAGAGCTGCCTTGTACAGCTTGATTGGAATGGAGGTGCCTTCCCCGTTAGCTTCAACAGAATGCCATTGACTGGACAGAAACAGACATTCCTCCTATCATGTTCTGGGTTAGCATTTGCTGTTGGACCATGAGGGTAAAGAAACTCCACTTTTACATCTTGATGCTCATTGTCCACATTGATGGTTTTTGCTAGCCACCAGTGGTCAGTGTACACCACTTCAAGCCAGTCTCCTTCCTCAATGCCATCAAGAGCAATGTGTGTATTGATGCCTTCAGGACCTTTCAGCAGTGTCTCTGGAAGGGTGTCTACTTGCTGTTCTACTGCCTTGTGCAGTGTCTGGACCTTCTCTGATACCTCTGCTTCCTACAGTCCAATTCAACAATTTGTCTCACTTTTTTGTCTTGAACCCTCTTCTTCCACCTTTGTCTTTCCTTCTCTAGAATCTCCCTTATGCTTTCTGGGTCTCTGTTTAATTTCTCTCTTCACTCTCAGAAAGGATGTGTTAGTATCGTACACACATTTTGTGCTATTACTATTTCAACACGTGTTAAATTATCCAATAAATGTGTTAAAAATAAATTTCACACAAGTGACCAACACTATGGTCTAGCACCCCAATACCTTTGTGACTTACTGCACATTTACACACCAATACGCTCCCTTCGCTCATCAAACCTAGGAATTCTCTGTGTCCCTAAATTGAGGCTCTCCGCTGCTGGTGGCCAATCCTTCACTGTAGCTGCCCCTACATTATGGAACTCACTCCCCCCAAAATATCTGGAAAATATCCTCCATTTCCTTGTTTGAATCACAGCTAAAATCCTTTCTCTTTTCCCAACACTATATCTCTACCTCTGATGCCTGACTTTCTGGAAAAATTTTTTTGGCTGTATGTTCAATTTTTGTTTGCTCCTGATTGTAAAGTGTCCTCAAGCTATGGAAAAGTGCTATATAAATAAAAATTATTATTATTATTATTATTATTATTATTATTATTATTATTATTATAATTAATAAATGTCACCTGAATTTCATGCAATTGTTTGTTTATTTTGTGAGCATTTTAGTAGAATTTTAGCATACAAACAAATAGCATTTTTAGGATAATTTTAGGGAAAAAAGTATAAACAACACATCTCTGTGTTATTTTGTGTTATTTTTTAACACATCTTTGTGTGGAAATGTACACACAGCATGTGCTAAAAGCAACAAACTGTGTTGTTCTTAACTAGACATGCAGATCATGTGTTAATTTTTAACACATCTGTTTTAAGAGTGTTCTCTTACTTTTATACTCCGTATTTCTCCTTCTTTGCTCCTCCACTGACAGTTTGTTTCTAGCAATTCTTGCCTATTGTACAGATATATTTCATCCATCCATCTATCCTCAACTGCTTATCCATTATTGGGTCGCGGGGGCAGCAGCTCCAGCAGGGGACCCCAAACTTCCCTTTCCTGAGCCACATTAACCAGCACTGACTGGGGGATCCCAAGGCGTTCCCAGGCCAGTGTGGAGATATAATCTCTCCACCTGGTCCTGGGTCTTCCCCGAGGTCTCCTCCCAGCTGGACATGCCTGGAACACCTCCCTAGGGAGGCGCCCAGGGGGCATCAATACCAGGTGCCCGAACCACCTCAACTGGCTCCTTTCAACCCAAAGGGTACTCTGAGTTCCTCTCGGATAACCGAGCTTCTTACCCTATCTCTAAGGGAGAGGCCAGCCACCCTCCTGAGAAAACACATTTCGGCCGGTTGTACCCGCGATCTAGTTCTTTCGGTCACTACCCAGCCTTCATGACCACAGGTGAGGGTAGGAATGAAGATTGCCTGGTAGATCGAGAGCTTTGCCTTCTGGCTCAGCTCTCTTTTCGTCACAACGGTGCGGTAAAGCGATTGCAATACTGCTCCCGCTGCTCCGATTCTCTGGCCAATCTCCCGCTCACATGTCCCCTCACTCATGAACAAGACCCCGAGGTACTTGAACTCCTTCACTTGGGTTAAGTACTCATTCCCCACCCGGAGTAGGCACTCCATCAGTTTCCTGCTGAGAACCATGGCCTCAGATTTAGAGGTGCTAATCCTCATCCCAGCCGCTTCACACTCAGCTGCGAACCGATCCAGTGAGTGCTGGAGGTCACGGACCGATGATGCCATCAGGACCACATCATCTGCAAAAAGCAGCGATGAGATCATCAGGTCACCAAACTGCAACCCCTCCCCACCATGACTACGCCTCAATATCCTGTCCTTGAATATCACAAACAGGATTGGTGACAAAGCACAGCCCTGGCGGAGACCAACCCCCACCTGGAATGAGTCTGACTTTTTGCCGAGCATCCGGACACAGCTCTCGCTTTGGGAGTACAGCGATTGGATAGCCCTAAGAAGGGAACCCCTCAGCCCATACTCCCTCAGCACCTCCCACAGTAAACCCCATGGGGACCTGTTCATATGCCTTCTCCAAATCCACAAAACACATGTAGACCAGATGGGCATACTCCCAGGCCCCCTCCATGATCCTTGCGAGAGTAAAGAGCTGGTCTGTTGTTCCATGACCTGGATGGAATCCGCATTGTTCCTCTTCAATCCGAGGTTCGACTATTGGTCGAACCCTCTGTTCCAGCACCCTGGAGTAGACTTTACCAGGGAGGCTGAGAAGTGTGATACTCCTATAGTTGGTGCACACTCTCTGGTCCCCCTTTTTGAACAGGGGTACCACCACCCCGGTCTGCCACTCCTTGGGCACTGTCCCCGACTTCCATGCAATTAAAGAGGCATGTCATCCAAGACATCCCCTCCACACCCAGAGTTTCAGCATTTCTGGATGGATCTCATCCATCCCCGGGGCTTTGCCACTGTGTAGTTGTTTGACTACCTCAGTGACCTCCACCAGGGAAATTGACGATGATTCCCCATCATCCTCCACCTCTGCCTCTACCATAGAGGGCGTGATAGTCGGATTCAGGAGTTCCTCAAAGTGTCCCTTCCACCCTGCAATTACTTCCTCAGTTGAGGTCAACAGCGTCCCATCCTTACTGTACACAGCTTGGATGGTTCCCCATTTCCCCCTCCTGCGGTGGCGGATGGTTTCCCAGAAACACCTTGGTGCCGACCGAAAGTCCTTCTCCATGTCCTCTCCGAACTTCTCCCACACCCACTGCTTTGCCTCTTTCATGGCAGAGGCTGCAGCTCTTTGGGCCTGTCGGTACCTTGCAACTGCCTCCAGAGTCCTCCGGGATAATACATCCCGGAAGGCCTCCTTCTTCAGTCGGACGGTTTCCCTGATCACTGGTGTCCTCCACGATGTTTGAGGATTACCACCCCTTGAGACGCCACAACTTCAGCAATGGAGGCTTTGAACATTGCCCTCTCAGGTTCAATGCCCCAACCTCCACAGGGGTGCCAGAAAAACTCCACCGGAGGTGTGAGTTGAAGATCTCGCAGACAGGGGCCTCCTCCAGACATTCCCAGTTCACCCGCACTACCTGTTTGGGCTTTCCAGGTCTATCCAGAATCTTGCCCCACCCCTTGACCCAACTCACCACCAGATGGTGATCAGTTGATAGCTCTGCCCCTCTCTTCACCAGAGTGTCCAGAACATGCGGCCTCTGATCAGATGATACGATTACAAAATCGATCATCGACCTTCGGCCTAGGGTGCTCTGGTACCACGTACACTTATGAGCCTCCTTATGTTCAAACATGGTATTCGTTATAGACAATCCATGACTAGCACAGAAGTTCAACAACAAACGCCCGCTCGGGTTTAGATCAGGGAGGCCGTTCCTCCCAATCATGCCTCTCCAGGTATCTCTATCATTGCCCACGTGTGCGTTGAAGTCTCCCAGCAGAACTATGGAGTCCCCTACTGGTGCCCCATGCAGGACTCTGTGCAGGGTCTCCAAGAAGGCCGAGTACTCTGAACAGGTGTTCGGTGCATATGCACAGACAACAGTCAGAGTTTTCCCCCCACAACCCGTAGGTGTAAGGAGGCGACCCTCTCGTCCACCAGTGTAAACTCCAACGTAACGGCGCTCAACCGGGGACTTGTGAGTATCCCCACACCCTGTGGCACCTCACACCCTGGCTAACTCCAGTGTAGAATAGAGTCCATCCCCTATCCAGGAGTACATTTCCAGAACCGAGACTGTGCGTTGAGGTAAGCCCCACCAGATCTAACTGGTAGTGCTCCACCTCCCGCACAAGTTCCAGTTCCTTCCCCCACAGAGAGGTGACATTCCACATCCCCAGAGCCAGCCTCTGCCGCCCAAGTCTGGTCTGTCAAGGCCCCTGACCTTCACTGCCACCCATGTAGCAGCGCACCTGACCCCCACGGTTCACCCCACGAGTGGTGGGCCCATAGGATGGAGAGGGGAGTGCCACATTGCTTTTTCGGGCTTTGCCCAGCTGGGCTCCGTGGCAAACCCAGCCACCAGGTGCTCGCAGTCGGGCCCTCCCTCTGGGCCTGGCTCTAGATGGGGGCCCCGGGCTTCCTCCGGGCAGGGTAACTCCTCCTCCCTTTGTTTTCTTCATGAGGGTGTCTTTGAACCATTCTTAGTCTGGCCCCTCCCCTGAGACCACTTTGCCTTGAGAGACCCTACCAGGAGCACAAGGCTCCAGACAACACAGCCCTCAGGTTCATAGGGACACACAAACCTCTCCACCACGGTAAGGTGATGGTTCCCGGAGAAGTATGTATGTATATATATCGATATATTTCAGAAATCTTATAAAAAAATCTAGAAAAACTCACTCAGAAACTATACAGCCCCGTGTGTGTGCATGTGAGTGTGTTGTAAAAATGTTATATATAAGGTATGTAAATCAGGCCAAACATACATGTAATTAAAATAATGAAACAACGTTACAATAATTCCTCACATTCAAAAATAATATTAGATCACTATATAAAGAGTTTTTGTGAGCACTTGTTAACTCTGTCAGCTTGCAAGTCAACCCCCTCAGACATAAAACCTGATGGAGTTGATGTCTGATGGAGTTGACAAAATTGAATATTTTTCCATCTTAACCATGTGTTGTACAGTGGAAGAATTTTTTTTTCCTCAGTTGAAGCTAAATAAGCATAACTAAAGTGCCTAAATTTATCCTATGAACAATTATGCAATGAAAGCTAAAGGTTAATATTACAAAACTTATTTATACATTTTCTGACTTGTTTTCATGTATTGTTTGTGAGGTACCCCCCTTTTAAAAATATATTTTTTTAAATAAACAAAACCAGTAATTGGTGTTTAATATAAACATATCATGTGTAAGTTTAGTTAAATAATACATTTGTGAAAAACAAAAATAGAGAATGGTACAATGATTTCACAAATGACAACAACTACAGGTCAACCCTGGATGAAAAACAAAATCTGGTAATAAGTCAAATACACAATTTAATTTGACTTTCTCATTATACCGTTATTTTTTACAGTAACAAATGTTTTCATTAAATTTTTATAATCTTTAATTAGAATTACAATTTAACAGAAAAAAATGTAACACTTAAAAGTCATTAGACTCAAACAAACCGTATATAGAACGTCAAAATCACTAACGTACCCAGCTCACAATTTTTGGTTCCCAGAACATAATTTTTTTAAGGATGGTTTTTGGTTATCTAGGAAATTTTCTTTACAGAAATAGAATGTTGCTTTTAGGTTTGTAGAACATTCCCCGAACGTTCTCTTAACCTCAATTTTCATAATTTATTATTTTGTATTAATGATGTATTAATAATATTATTATTAATATTAATACACCATGCATCATTAATCATAAATAAAACAAATCAGTCTATATAAGTAAATAATCAGCACACAATCCATGTTTTTGTTGATCCATTGTTTACATACAATAACAAGCCATGAATCTCAGGACATACAAAACAGTAATTATCATTTAATTAAAAAAAAAATGAAAACTTTTATATAAATAATTTTTTTTTTAAACTTCTGATCAACTTCTCCACTTGAAAAACAGGTTCACTTCTTCCACCACCATCATCTGCAAATTTAACAAAGAAATAAAAAAGGCAACATAAGTTACATGGACATTAGATTGAACAATTAGAATTAGATGAACAATTAAATTTAAAAAATAAACGTTACTATATAGGCCTTTAATATCATAAAATTTGCACACGGCTGTGTCCAGTGGTCTGTTACACGCACCACCAAAAAAATCTAAATCTTCTTAAAAATATAACTTAACATGTAAAGCAAACATGCATTGGATATTAAGACTTGTCTTGTGTATTTTGTCATAAATCTTCTCAATGAAAAATAATATACATTTAATCCTCTGCAGTTTGGTTCTCAGATTCATTTATTCATTTTTAAAGATGTTTATATATTTAAAAACAAGAAATTACAATTATTATAGCCCAAGTGCAGCGTATATCAAAATATTAAGTGATTTTGATATTGACTTGAACTTATATTTTAGTTTAAATACATACAAAACAGGCTGAGATTATTTAATAAAAGCAGATCTCCTTTATTCGCTCCCTCATTCTCACCTGCTTCTCACACTAACTACTCTCACTGTCTGAAACAGGCAGGCTGGGCTTCTTTTTGGTCAGAAACCACTCTAGCAAACTCTGTAGTTAAAACAAAAATGGTCATTTTAAAAATGAGCTTCACTGATTAACGTTAGTGTTAGGTTAAACCGCAACTCGAACTCATACACATACGAACGCATACACAGAGGTCTATTAACATGGCTGCCCTGGACTCCACTTCCCACAACAAACATATGCTCCCTATCTCCAATATAGTGTACTATAAAGAGTGTCTGCCATTTTGCAGTGGTGTCCGAATTCTGATTGAACAACTTCATTCCCTACATTCGTTCACTAATTTATACTCAAAGTGCTCTCTGATTTTGAGGGTACAGCCAATGTACACTCGCTAACGCACTATTTCCCATGATCCAACGCAAGACGGCGATAGAACGCAAAAGAAAAATAAACATGGCAGACCGCAACATCAGAGACAGCAAATTTTACAAATGTAAATGTAACTTTTTCTTAATGAAAATACATCTTAATGAGATATTTCGAAGCGAAATGATACAGATTGTTGATTGATTGGTACAGTATTTATTTTCAGCCACTTACTAGTTTGCAATGTTCAATTCCCTTTTTAAAATTTGTACAGCGCTTTTAGCACGCTTTTAGCGTGGCTCAACGTCCCTTTCCAGAACCTTCACACTATCTGTCCCTCAGTGGTGGAATGAACTTCCAACCTCAATGTGGACCGCAGAATCTGTCACCATCCTCAAGAAACAGCTAAAGACCCACCTCTTCTGTGAACACGTAACCAACCCATAAAAGAAAAAAACAAAAAAACCTTACTCTGGCACTTACACCTCTACTCTGCACACTTTAATCTTCTATAACTCAATTAAAAGATCTTGTATGGTAGCACTACTTGTATTGTTCTCTGCTTGATAGATCGCTTTGCTTGTATTCTCTCATTTGTAAGTTGCTTTGGATAAAAGCGTCTGCTACATGAATAAATGTAAATTATTAGGTCCCGAGCACCGCTGGTGCGAGGCCCTGTTGGATCTGCTCTGTTTATTATTATTATTATTATTATTATTATTATTATTATTAGGGCCTGAGCACCGCTGGTCGAGGCCCTATTAGATCTGCTCCGTTTCTTCTTCTTTTTCTACTTCTTTTCTCAAATGAATCGCATTTTAGCTGGATTAAACATATCCGGAAAGTCACAAAAGTTCTGAAGCAGACGCTTCAGAACCGGTGAAAATTTACATCTGATAGGGGTTATAGAATTGAGTGTGGCAAAATGGCTCGAAAGCGCCACCTAAAAAATTTCACTGATGTGCGCCTCGTGCTACATTTCACCTACATGTACAAAATCATATATGTATATCATGCCAATATGTACAGAAAAGTCTCTTGAACCCATGCCCTAAACTCAACAGGAAGTCAGCCATTTAGATTTTTCTCTAAAATCCATCTATCCATCCTCTACCGCTTATTCCTTTTCAGGGTCACGGGGAACCTGGAGCCTATCCCAGGGAGCATCGGAGCAAAGGCGGGGTACAGCCTGGACAGGGTGCCAGTCGCAGGGCACAATCACATACACACTCACACACCCATTCATACACTATGGACACTTTAGACACACCAATCAGCCTACCATGCATGTCTTTGGACTGGGGGAGGAAACCGGAGTACCCGGAGGAAATCCCCACAGCACGGGGAGAACATGCAAACTCCGCACACACATGGCCCCGGTGGGACTCGAACCCCGGAGCTGTGAGGCGAACATGCTAACCACTAAGCCACCGTGCGCCCCTAATGTTAATATAACAATATTATATTACATTGATTTTTCTCTTCAATTTCTGCTGTGTTTTTGCTATTTCCAGGCCTCATACTTTAACAAACTCCTCCAAGAGATTTCATGGGATAGACATCATATTTACTCAGTCTCATCTAAAGGCCTTTACAATGCTAAATTGCAAAGCTTTTCAGTCTTCGCTGCACGGTGTGGGCATGGCAGTCTCACAAATTTTGATGTTTCGCCATAAAACAGGAAATTGTTACAACGCAAACGTACAATGTCCATTCTGCTCCAACCTTCACATGTTTGATAAAAGTCCCAGCCTGAAGACATCTACATGCCAATATTCAGTTATAGTCATAGCACCTACTGGCAACAGGAAGTAACATGTCTTACACTGATCTATTCCTAGCAACATATAAAAATATGCCAGCAAATTTGAAACATGCTAGCTACACTTAGCTAAGTGCTAAACCTGGCTATTACTGCTATTAAACAGGAAGTTGTTATAACTCAAGCATACAATACCTAATCTTCCCCAAACTTCACGTTTAATACGAATCCTGGCCTGAAGACATCTATATGCCAATATTTGCTTATAGTCATTGCACCATCTGCCTGCAACAGGAAGTGACATGTTTTACACTGTGATGCACTCCTACCAAGATATTAAAATATGCCAGCAAGTGGTAAATATGCTAGCAACATGCTAGAAACATGTTACAACATGCTAGCAACACTTAGCTAAGTGCTAAAGTACGCTATTAATGCCACGAAACAGGAAGTTGTTATAACTCTATGTAAATGTAAATCTCAAACATAAAATATTCAATCTGCACCAAACTTCATGTTTAATAGAAATCCTGGCCTGAGGACATTTACATGCCAATATTCAATTGTAGTCACAGTGCCACTTACTGGCAAACAAAAATATGTCAAAAACATCTATATAGATTGTAAAAAATTTAATGGCTTTCCCCTGGCAGAGCAGCCCCAACGTGCCCGTTTATCACTGCTTGCAGCTTTAATTGGTCTTTGCTTGCTGATTTTAATCTTTGTCTACATTATTCATTACTGTTTTGCCTCTGTTACTCTGTTGATTGCTCGACCCTGGGCTGTTAGTCACGCTAATTTTTGCCTTACGTTTTGGATTTGACTGCCTTCCTAATAAACTGCCATTTTGCCTGCACTTGCATCCAGCTCCAAGTCTGTGTTCTAACAGCTGTTTGCTGCGCTCCATTCAAGTTAGAGCTCCGTGTCTCTCCGTGACATCTGCGACAATACCCATTAAACTCTCCGTGCCTATAACATTTTCAAGCCAAACCAACTTGGAAATGCATGAATAGGTTTACTTTGCCTAGTGCAAAGTTAAATGAACAAAATTTCATATTAATTTTATTAGCCCTATAAATCAATTAAACAATATATATTTGATAAAACATCACAAGAAATATAAAATTTTAAAAATATCCCTTTCATGACACAAGGCTCTGTTTGTCGAATTTACATTCTATATGGTTTCAAATAAATATAGTAGGGTAAGTGTTTGAAATATTCTAATTTCATTAAACTCAGTGACCATTTGACCTAGAGACATGAAACCCACTCCAAAACACTCAGAACATTATTCTTTATATAGCACAAGACTTTGTTTTTTGGAGTAAATGTTCAGTACTGTACTTTTTATACAGATTCAATTATCCCTATAAATATATTAAACTCAGTGACTGTGTGAATTGGATGTGTCACGTTACAAAGTTGATTACAGATGCAAGTGCAGATTTTCAAACATTTAATAACAAGTAAACACAATACGAAGGACTCTACAACAAACATGCAAAACACTGTGGCAAAAACTAAACACAGTAGTGTTACGAAACAGGACTCAAACAGGAAGTAAGCGCAGGAGTAACATCTTTATTTTCACTTAAGTCACTGTATGAGGAGGCAGGAAACAAGGTCTAAACATAAACTTACGGCTGAAACAAGAAACCTCAACTTAAACGTTTGTCCTTTAACTAAAAGAGAGGCATGCAACTATTGTTTAACCATGACATGAAAAATTCGTGTAACTAGGACATGAAAAACTCGTGTAACTAGGACATGAAACTCTCGTTTAACTATGGCGTAAACACTCGTTTAACTCTAGCATGAAATACTCCTTTAACTATGGCATAAACACTCGTTTAACTTTGGCATGAAGCTAGGAACAGGAAACTAGACAGAGCATGGACACATTACAGCCTGGCACCATTATACATTCCGTCTTTCCTCTATTAGTCTCTACTCTAATACTGCCAGTTGTGCGTAGCAACGCGAGGGGTTTAAATAACCAGTCCCAATTACCTTAATTGCTGACAGCTGGTAACATTTCAAAGCACACCCTCACACCTCCGCCAATAACTGAACAGGTCGGGGACAGAACAGAAACCAAAATAAGTGCACATGTCCGTTGTAAACAAAGTCTTAGCATCCATATGCACTTCAAGCACATGCACGCGCTCTCCAACTGACTGTGCACATTATCGCCGCAGCGCCATCTGCGGGCGAGATCGTGACAGAACCCCCCTCCAAAGGCACTGCTCCCGGAGCACCAAAGAGCACCCCCCACCAACGGCGGTCCTGGGTCCCTGTGTAATCTGTCCTTTGATGTATCAGGAAACAGGGTGGCCTCCGCCGGGCAGTAGACAGGCGGAGCACCGCCCCCAGCGGGGCTGAGGCATTGGGCAACGTCCACCGTGGGGCTGGAGCTCGGGGCGACGTCCTCAGCGGCACTGGAATGCTGGGCGATGTCCTCAGCGGGACTGGAACGCTGGGCGACGTCCTCAGTGGGACTGGAGCTCAGAGGGACATCCTCAGCAGGACTCGAACGCTGGGCGACGTCCTCAGCGGGACTGGAACGCTGGGCGATGTCCTCGTCGGGACTGGAACACTGGGCGACGTCCTCGTCGGGACTGGAACGCTGGGCGACGTCCTCAGCATGACTGGAACACTGGGCGATGTCCTCAGCGGGACAGGACGGCTTCCTCGACGGGACAGGACAGAGGGACAGCTTCCTCGGCGGGACAGGACAGCGGGACAGCTTCCTTGGCAGGACAGGACAGTGGGACCGCTTCCTCGGTGGCAGAGACCTCTCCGCGAGTCTCTGGCTGGAGCTGCGAGGTCACCAAGTTGACCTCGGGCTGGAGCTCCAGAGCTGAGACCTCCCCGCAGGTCTCTAGCCAGAGCTCTGAGATCGCCAGGTTGACCTCAGGCGGGTTCCCAGAGGTTGCCAGGTTGACCTTGGGCTGGGGCTCAGAGGTTGCCAGGTTGACTTCGGGCTGGAGCTCCGGAGCTGAGACCTCCCCATAGGTCTCAAGCTGGAGCTCTGAGGTCGCTGTGTTGACCTCAGGCGGGAGCTCTGAAGCTGAGACCTCCCCGTAGGTCTCAAGCTGGAGCTCTGAGGTCACCGGGTTGACCTCAGGAGGGGCTCTGAGGTCACCAAGTTGACCTGGGGCTGGAGCTCTGGAGCTGTGGATTCGAGCATGTCCACCCACTGGTAGAAAAGGTGGAAGGGCGGGTCAGGCTGGGGCTTTCCATTGACCCACCACCTCAGTGGGTCCAGACCACGAAGATGTCCTGGCCAGTAGAACTCTTTAACAAAAAGTTCCACGAACTGGGTGACATCATGGAGGGCGGAGAGCACAGTATTCACCAGTTGCTCCGCCCAGTCCCGGGCCGGGCCGCAAAACCGGGACACCAAGAACCCGATCCACTGGCTCTTAGCAGGCTTGGGATACGCCAGGCTGCAGAAATAAACCTGGCAGCTGCAGAGGAATTCCAGCGGCTAGCTCCCCAATCCCGCTGTCACCAATGGGAGTTCGGCGGCGAACCTCTGTGGGAACTGCTCGGACTGGAAACTGCCAATAAGGTGCCCTCCTGCTACTTCCATGGTCTGGGGCAGTATTCTGTTACGAAACAGGACTCAAACAGGAAGTAAGCGCAGGAGTAACGTCTTTATTTACACTTAAGTCACTGTACAAGGAGGCAGGAAACAAGGTCTAAACATAAACTTACAGCTGAAACAAGAAACCTGAACTTAAACATTTGTCCTTTAACTAAAAGAGAGGCATGCAACTATCGTTTAACCATGAGAAAAAAAGCTCATGAAAAGCTCATGTAAATTGGACATGAAACTCTCGTTTAACAAAGACATGAAACTATCGTTTAACCAAGACATGAAACGATCGTTTAACAAAGACATGAAACGATCGTTTAACTAAGGGCTGACACACTCGTTTAACTATGGCATAAACACTTGTTTAGCTCTAGCATGAAATACTCGTTTAACTAAGGCATGAAACATTCGTTTAACTATGGCAGGACACACTCATTTAACTATGGCAGGAAACAGTCGTTTAACTATGGCATAAACACTCGGTTAACTCTAGCATGAAACACTCGTTCAACTATGGCATAAACACTCGTTTATCTATGGCATAAACACTCGTTTATCTATGGCATAAACACTCGTTTAACTCTAGCATGAAATGTTCATTTAACTATGGCATAAACACTCGTTTAACTCTAGCATGAAACACTCATTTAACTACGGCATGAAACTAGGAACAGGAAACTAGACAGAGCATGGACACATTACTGCCTGGCACCATTATACATTCCGTCTTTCCTCTATTAGTCTCTACTCTAATACTGCCCATTGTGCATAGCAATGTGAGGGGTTTAAATAACCAGTCCCAATTACCTTAATTGCTGACAGCTGGTAACATTTCAAAGACCACCCTCGCACCTCCGCCAATAACTAACAGGTCGGGGACAGAACAGAAACCAAAATAAGTGCACATGTCCGTTGTAAACAAAGTCTTAGTGTCCATGCGCACTTCAAGCACATGCACGCGCTCTCCAGCTGACTGTGCACGTCATCGCCGCAGCGCCATCTGCCGTCGAAATCATGACAGGTAGCATAGACAAAAGCATGGAATGACGATAACGTGAGACAAGGAAAGCAGTGCAAACAGTGGCATATATACAAGAGTGGTCATTAACCGAAATGTAAATCAGGTGCAGGTGGTCATGTGACATTGAGGAGTATGGTGGGGGGCTTCTCCCAGAGTGCCCAAAATGCACTCCCTCCCTCTGGCAGTCCTGGCCCCCTAGGCAAAATGTCCCCAATTGAACCAGGAGACTGAGCGGCATCCTCAGCAGAGCAAGAAAGCAACGTGACTTCCTCAGTGGAACAGGTAAGCAGAGCGACATCCTCAACTGGGCAGGAACGCAGAGCTTGGTTGTCTGTGTCAGCAGGACACAGGGCATGGTGTCCCCGGCCCGGCTTGAATGCAGAGCGATGGCCACTGCACAGTCAGCGGGAGGAAAAGGCTCAAGGCAGAGCCTGAGGGGGAAGCGACTTTCCCCATGATGCTAAAAGGGAGAGTGTCACTCTCCATGTGTTCCACGGGGGTAGTGAAGTTCTCCGCAAGGCCAGTGAGGGGAGAGAGGTTCTCTGCGAGGCCAGAGAGGGGAGCGCTAAGATTTCCGTGAGGCCAGAGAGGGTAGCGAGGTTCTCCGCAAGGCCAAAGGGAGGAACAATGCTCTCCGCGAAGCACGAGGGGGAAATGATGCCCTCCGTGGAGCAGGACTGGGGAGTGACATACGGCACTCAGCAAAGAAGAGGAACGACTTCTTCAGCGGAACATGGAGGCAGAGTGATGTGCTCAGCCGAGCAGGAAAGCGGAGCGACGTCCTCAGCCGAGCAGGAAGGCAGAGCGACGTCCTCAGCCAGGCAGAAAAGCAGGGCAAGTTCCTCAGCGGAGCAGGCAAGCACAGCGGCATTATGCGCAGGGTTGGTGAACAGAGGGGAGCACTTGGGCATGTCGGGACACGAAGCAACGTCTTCAGCAAACCAGGCGACTGAGCGACGTACTCAGCTGAACTGAAAGGCTGAGCGGCGTCCTCAGATGAGCAGGGAGGCTGACTTATGTTCTCCACTGATTCCGTTTGCTGGACTAGATCCATAATAGGGGAGAGAGGGTGGGAGATGGTACCAGCCCAGTTAACAGGCTCCCAATTGTACCGGGACTCCTCCATGTCTTCCTGCTGCTTCCGTAGTGAAGCGTAGTACTCTGTAAACATAGGTGGCAGAGTGAAGCCCAAGTAGTCCATGATGATCTGCTGCTTCCGTTGTAGGTCTCACATTCTGTCACGTTACAAAGTTGAGTACGGATGCAAGTGCAGATTTTCAAACAACAAACATGCAAAACACTGTGGCAAAAACTAAACATGGTAGCATAGACAAAAGCATGGAAAGACGATAACGTAAGACAAAGAAAGCAGTGCACACAGTGGCATATATACAAGAGTGGTCATTAACCGAAACGTAAATCAGGTGCAGGTGGTCATGTGACATTGATGAGTATGGTGCAGTGGCTATTGGGAAATGAAGTCCAGAGTTCGCTCCTTGATACATGACAGGATGTATGAAACCAACTGTAAAACATTCAGAATATTATTCTTCACACAGCATAAGGCTTGTTTATGGAGTAAATGTTCAATACTTTTTATACATATTCAATTAACCTATAAATATATTAAACTCAATGACCTAGAGCAGCAGTTCTCAAACTGGGGGCTGTGGCCCCCTGGGGGACCGCATAGAAATTCTAGAACAAATTTTTTTTTTTTCAAAAATAATTTTACCTGTATGTAAGTCAGGATTGTCAACATTTGAACTATGAAGTACATAAAAATGAGAAATATTAAGAAATTAAATAAATTATACACAGCACACTAAGACACACACCAAACAAAGAGAGCCGTTGATATACTAGTGTAATGTTAAACACATGCTGGTAAAAACCTGAAACTATTTAAAATGGATAAGATTTTAGATAGAGGACTTAGTCTCTTAGCTAAGAAAGTTAATACAGAAGAGCCTAGAGTGAAAAAAAAATTACATTGCGAAAATTTGACAACTCTATGGGGCCACAAAGGGATGCACCCTACAAAAGGGGGGCCTCACACTGAAAAAAATTTATAACCACTGACCTAGAGACATGAAACCAACTGCCAAAGAATATTATTCTTTATATGGCACAAGGCTTGTTTTTGGGAACAAATATTCAATATTTTTTATACAGATATTTGTATCCCTATAAATCTATTAAACTCAATGACTGTTTGACCTAGAGACATGAAACCGATTGTAAAACACTTAGAATATTATTTTTCACACAGCACAAGGCTTGTTTTTGGGAGTAAATGTTTAGTACTTTTATACAGATATTTGTATCCCTAAAAATATATTAAACTCAATGACCGGTCGACCTAGAGGACTCAAAACCAGTGGCAATGCATTATTATTACAAGAAGGTTCAAGATAGTGAAGGGAGCTGGCAAAAAAAGTGACATCACAGTTATTGTTTAAATCCAAATGACTTTTTTCAGTAGATGTGCAAAATAACTAGGAAAATAATGATAGAACATCTGAAAGTACTGTTACAATCGGGATTTGGAAGCGGATGCAATTGCAGGTGAAAGTCTTTATTTACAAACCAGAACTTAACAAACAGGAATCGTGGTCTAACTGGAAAAGATATAATCGAGGTACTAAACATGAGACTAGGTTAAAGCATGGAAGAAACACATGACAAGAAAACATGACCACTAGCATCCAGGTGACTAACACATACACAATGTAGTTAGCTGGGTAAACGTAGGTAATACTGCGCGAAGAGCGCAGCAACATGAGAGGCTTAAGTAACACACATAACCAAACCTGAACATAGACAGCTGAAACAATAATGACACGTCCTCGAACATCAACCAATGCATGGACAGGAAAAGAACAAAACCAAAACAAAAGCAAGTGTCCATAGAGAACATTCCTATTGCGTAATCTCGTGCACGCGTGCGCGCTCCGGCTCTCCATGCCCGTCTCAGCCGCAGCGCAATCTGCAGGGAAGATCGTGACAGAACCCCCCCCAAAGGTGCTGGTTAGTAAATACGCAGGAACACCACAAGCGGGAGGAAGCATTCGTTAATATGTTTATTGATACTGGGATGTCTACACCACTGTGTGAGTCGATTGCCTTCAAAAAGTTCACCACTTTACTCAAACCAAAGTTGAAAACACCTGGAGCTGCAAGAGTCAACAGCCTTATTTGGGCTAAGATGGATACGGCAAAGCAGAAATTAAAAGAGATCATTAAGGATGCGAGGAAGCTAACCCTTTGTGTAGATGGTTGGAGCAAGAGAGGATTAACAACATCTTTCATGGGTGTGTCAGCTTGTTTGTGCCCATATGTACATTTAATGTACTGGTGTTATTGTTGAATACATATTTCTAAAATTGTATGATGTTTTTGTTCAGTTTTTATTACATAATACCTTTTGTGGCCTTGACAAATAACACATATTACAAAAGACTAAAACTAACACTAAAACTAATCAAAACTAATATAATTAACTAAGCATTTTCAAAAATGCTTTAAAAACTAATTAAAACTAAATTGAATTTGAAAACAAAGTCAAAACTGAATAAAAATAAAAACTAATGAAAAATGAAAAACTATAATAACCTTGGCGCCCTACTGTGTGCACCGGAGGCGCGGCACCTTTGGTGCTCGGGCCCTAATAATAATAATAAACAGAACAGATCCAATAGGGCTTCGCACCAGTGGTGCTCGGGCCCTAATAATAACAAACATGGGGAAAACAATAGGGCCTTGCACCTCCGGTGCAACCTTCGGTGCACCTTCGGTGCTCGGGCCCTAATAAGCATGCCGAAAACAATAGGGCCCTGCACCTCCGGTGCATGCGCCCTCCTGTTTGCATGAAAAGTGAGCCAATAAACACATTTACATCTACATTTAGGTCTAAAATTGGCATTAGAGCACTTTCCCTCACAGTACAACAAGAGCTCTCTGATGACAAAAGAAAACTAAAGGAGAAGTGTCTGCACAAAATGCCAAGAGACATCACCTACACTCAAACCCGCCTATAAACTTGTATAAAACAGAACAAACCTTCAAGTTCCATTAAAGTCCACACCAGTGTGTACTCATGCCCTAGTGTACATCACACATGCCAATGATTGGAGCGGCTTCTCTTCACCATTCAGCCGAAGAGCCTCTGCTAAAAAAGGGCGTGGAGGCCCCAGCAAGTTCTTGCTTCGCGTACGTGCACATAACGTATCCCTCTTTCTATCTCTCATTCTAGATGCTGACGTGGAAGATGATGATGGGCATAGTGGAGAAGAAACTCCCCGGCTGCACTATGCCTCTCCTGACCCTCTTCGACGGCTAGTGGGTCTCTCCTCACGGCATCTCCAACCCCCTCATCGCACCCCGCGCTTGCAAGACAGCACTTCCCCTGCTCTTCCTCCTCTCTCTTGCACCCACACTCCTGCTCCTCACTGTAAATAAATAGCACTGTTTTGGCACCATATCGGCCTCCAAGTGTCTGTGTTCTGCCTGTCCCAGCTTAGAATGCTCACACATGTAAAAGCACCTTTAGCAATAATAACGTGAATTAAATGTGTTCTGTAAGGGTTTATCAGTCTCACACATCGTTTCGAGAAATTTTGGCCCACTCTTCTTTACAACATTTCTTCAGTTCATTGATGTTTGAGGGAATTCGTTTATGCACAGCTCTCTTATTCCTGCTACAGCATCTTAAAGGGGTTGAAGTCTGGATTTTGACTTGGTCATTCCAACACCTTGATTTTTTTTCTTCTTTAGCCATTCAGATGTCAATTTGCTGGATTGCTTGGTATCATTGTCCTGTTGCATGACACAATTTCAGCCCAGATTAAGCTCTTTGACAGATGCCCTCACATATGTCTCAAGAATAATGTGGTATAAAGTGAAGTTTATCGTTGTCTACAGTCGGTATGTAATGTTTCATTTTTGATATGCTGTACTTGTTTTTCACGAAACTTGGCACTGTGCTTGATGACCGAACATCTCTACCTCAGTCTCATCAATACAAAGGACGTTGTTCCAGAACTGTGGTCTGTTCAGATGCAATTTTGCAAAACTAAGTTGTGCTGTCATGATCATAAACATGTAATGTGCTTATAGAGGCCTGTATGTCACATGATGTAGTTCTTGGGTTTTTCTTTATATCTCTGAGCATTAAACAGTCTGACCTTGGACAAAATTAGCTGGGACGCTCATTCCTGGGTAGTTTGACAACTTTCTTAAAGGCTCTCCATATGTAAACAGTTTTTCTCACTAAAGAATGGTGAATTTCAAATTGTTTGAACATGGCCTTCTAACACTTCCCAGATTGATGAGCAGAAACCTGTTTTTCTTTCTTTCTTTTTTATTTATTTTTTTAATAAATATTTTTATTGAGCAGATTCCAAAATTATAATATGTAAGACATACATGACATACACCATCACAATCTGCTGTTTGTTTGTTTTTTTTAACACTCATAAAAATAGAGTAGAAATGTGCATATAACCAAAACAACCACATTACCCCCACCCATCCCAAATTATCCCACAAAAACACTGGGAAAGAAAAGAAAAAAAAGGGGGGGGGGTCAAATCCAATGATGGTAGTGTCTCAACAAAAGAGAGAACAGGGTTCCACATTTTATAAAATGAGTTCACAGATTCCCTAATGGTGTTTTTAATTTATTCCAGGTATAGAAAAGACATTAAATCCTTTAACCAAGAAGCGCTGGGAGTGGGGCTTGAGGATTTCCAATGTAGCAGTATTTGTCTTCTGGCTAATAATGAAGCAAAAACAATAACATCAGCTTGGTGCTTGTTGTACAAGCCATCAACCGGAGATACTCCAAAAATTGCAATTGTTGGGCAGGGTTTCAGAAAGATATTAAGGGCCTTTAACAGTGTGTCAAAGAAAGACAACCCAAATGAATGTAAAATGTGTGAGTATGGTCTGCCAGGGATAGTGAGCATCTGATGCAACAGTCACCCTCTGTTAGGAGAGTTTTGCCAATTTTGCTTGGGTATAATGAATTTATAAATTGAGCACAAATACAAATAGAATTGATTTTGGCAAGGGCTTTACTCCACAGGTCCCCATCAAGTACTAGTCCGAACTCCTTCTCCCAGGTTTCCTTGAGACCTGAAAAAGGAGGAGATTACGAAGAGCATAACAAGTCATATATTGAGGCTATATGGCTGTGTGATTTTGGAAGTGACATTATATCTTCCATCAGCATTTTCTCTGGTTGGTGAGGGAAGGAAGCAAAGTGTGTTTTGGCAAAGTCACATAATTGAAAATAACAAAATAGATTGGATTTAGAAATATTAAATCTATGTAACAAGTTGTTAAATGACATAAAAGTGTGGCTGAAGAAAAGATCATTAAATGACACTAAGCCATTCTCCCTGAGCTGTGTAAAAGTCGAACCTAGAGTAGGAGGTATGAATAGATGGTTACGACAGATGGGCATGAGTGTGGACAATGTACTTAACCTAAAATGCCGGCAAAACTGTTTCCAGATTCTTAACAAGGAGAGCACAATCAGGTTCTGAGTGTGCTTAGAGGGGCGCTGCAAAGTAGGGTTGAAAACTACAGCGTGTAGTGAAGAAGACACACAAGAGTTAGCTTCTATCATACGCCAAATAACCGCCAGAGAATTACACCATGTATAATTTTTTTGGATGTTAGCTGCCCAATAGTCAAAAAGTAAGTTCAGAAGAGCAAGCCCCCCCATCCTGTTTGGATCATTAAAGAGTTATCTTCTGTATGCGTGGAGGTTTACCACACCAAATATACGAGGATATAGTGGCATCAAATGACTTGGAAAAAGATTTGGGAAGAAAACTGGAAGGGTTTGAAATAAAAATAGGATCTGTGGTAGGATATTCATTTTAACTGATTTGATTCTTCCTACCAATGATAATGGAAGACCGCTCCAGTGCTGAAGATCTTTGTTAATACAGTTTAATAATTATCTTTGTGTAGGGATTTGAATGAATATGAAATGTGTATCTCTAAATACTGGAAACCTGTGGCAGACACATGAAAGGGGAGCTTAGCTGGAGGGATTCGTTTTTTGCCAAGTCGTTTATGGGGAAACACTCACTCTTGGCAAAGTTCAACTTATACCCTGAAATGAAACCAAACTCATTCAGCAGATGATTTTGCTGTCCAAGCAGTTAAGCAGGTCTGAAATGTATAGCAACAGATCATCTGCATATAGTGAGACCCGGTAACCACTGCTTTTCTGAGGTCCTTTCAGCTTGCCATAATGTAGACACACACCTGAGTGTTCCAGAACAACAAACTGCCAAAAGTTATGTTTTTATAGCAGTAATCATATTTCTTGATGATTAACTAATCCTGTGCATTTAATCTGTAACACATGGCTGCTAATTACGCTGTTACACACTGTTACACAAAGCGTGCTGAAAAAACTAGAAGTTTCAGAGTTTGTCTCAGAGTTGTCAAAATTTTTATATGACAAAACCAAACAAATGGCATCTACAGCTTTGGGGAAAAAGCTACACTTTAGTCTGTTTGTGTATGACTTGATGGCCCTGTACCGCTTTCCAGATGGTAAGGGGACAAACATGTGCTGCTGGTCTTTGTTTGCAATCGGCTAGCATATACAGTGTCCAGGTTCAGGAGCTCAGTGCCTATGATGAGCTGTGCTGATTTAACTACCTGACACAAGCCTTTGCGGTTTCCCTAGTGCAGCTAGCATACCACGCTGTGATACTATATGTGAGTATGCTCTCTATGGTGCTGTGGTAGAAATTTACAAGGAGCTGTGTAGGTTGTCTGGCTTGTTTGGCTTTCTGCAGGAAAAATAGCTTTTGTTGTGCTTTCTTTACCAGGTGAGAGGTGTTGATGGACCATGTGACATCTTTTGTCATGTAGACTCCAAGGAACCTGATGTCGTTCACACTCTCCACTTCCTCTCAATTTATATGCAGAGGGAGATGGGTGGTCCTTCTGGATCTCCTGAAGTCTATGATAATTTCCTTGGTTTTTGTGGTGTTTAGCACCAAATTATTGGAAAATCCTGTAGGCTATTTCCTCATTATCAGATATGAGTACCACTATGGTGGTGTCATCAGCAAACTTTACTATGGAGTTGGAAAACTGGATTGGGGTGCAGTCACGCATGAAGTAGGTAAATAGGGCTGGGTTAAGCACACAGCCTTGCGGTACGCCTGAGTTCAGATCAAGCATGGAGGTGTGATTATCTATTCTGATGTGTTGCAGTCTGTTAGTGAAAAAGTCCATGATCCATGCTTCTAGGTTCAGGTTGCCTAGTTTGCACATGAGTTTGTGAAGAATGATAGTATTAAAAGCAGACCTGAAATCAATGAATAGCATCCGACCATAACTGTTTTGGTGCTCTAAATGTGTTAAGGCGGTGTGAAGTGCAATTGTGATTGCGTCATCTGTAGATCTGTTCGCTTGGTAGGCAAATTGATGACTGTTTAGATCCTTGGGGATGATGGTTTTGATGTGTGATAGAATGAGTTTCTCAAAGAACTTCATGATAATTGTGGTTAAGGCAACTGGGTGGTAGTCGTTGAGGCAATCCACCACAGATCTTTTGGGCACTGGAACAATAGTGGTGAACTTGAGACAGGTGGGAACTGTGGCAAGCTGTAATGAGAGGCTTTAGATGTTTGTGAATACCCCACTAGCTGGTCAGCACATGTTCTGAGTGTGCAGCCCGAGACCCTCTCAGGTCCTGCAGCTCTGTGGATGTCAACCTTCCTCAGAGTGGCTCTCACTTGATGATGCTGTAAGGAGAGTGCTTGCTTGTCCTTTGTTGGTAAAGGGTGGGATCCAACTCTGTTGTTTTTATCATCAAAGCGAGCAAAAAATGATTCAGGGAATCAGGGAGAGAGAGGTCATTAATGATTTTTGAGGGACTACCCTTGTAGTCAGTGATGGCTTTAATTCCCTTCCACATGCTTTGGGTGTTGCTTTTCTCAAAATTACATTCAATGCGCTGTTTGTATCTCTGTTTTGCCTCTTTGATGCTCGTCTTCAGTTCCATCCTGGCATTACTGTAGGCCTGTGTGTCACCTGCTTTATATGCCACATCATGCTCTTTAAGCAGAGACCACACCTTGCCATCCAGCCATGGCTTCTGGTTGGGGAACGTTTTCATGGTTTTGGTTGTTAGAATAGACTTTGTGGAGAAGTCTATGTAGGCCAGGACTGATGTACTATATTCCTCCAAATCAGCTCCTTCTGCAAATTCACCCCAGTCTGTGAGCTCAAAACAGTCTTGCTGTGGCTTCCTCACTGCACACTTTGACTGTCTTAACAGCTGGTTTTGTTCTGCAGATCAGAGGCTTATAGGCCGTTGATAAGCCCAGATGTGGAGCTGAGATGGCTTTGTATGCTCCTTGAACATTTATGCAGACTAGGTCCAAAATATTATTTTCTCCAGTTGGGATGTTAAAGTTTATATGAAATTTTTGCAGTATTGTTTTTAATTCAACATGATTAAAGTCTCCTGCCACAATCACTGCCCCATCTGGATGCATAGTTAGATGGTTGCTAATAGCAGTGTAAGAAAAAATAATGAGGATGTCGAAGATCTCAAAGAAGAATAACTTTGTTGCAGCATGGCAGTGACAAAGTACATGAAGCACTTCGGTTTCAAAGTGAACCATATCAACAATATCAGCACAGATATTTTATAGTGTGTTTCAAACCAGGTTTTCTGTATTAGAATTTTACTCTAAATGTAAATTTCACTCTAAATGTAAGGATAGCATTTGATGTGATCACTTTCCGTTCTCACAGTACTGACATTGTTACAGGTGTGACCCCCAAATGGTGAGGTGATAGGATTATCGAGACAGATGTCTTTCTGAATGATAATTACGGTCATGTAACCTTTTGTTCTGGGATGGTTCTTGATGTCCCACTGCCGCTCCTATGCTATAACTGTGTGAATGTCACTTTAGATGGTATTATACACAAATTGCTGAGACTGAAGTGAATTGTCCCTTTGATAATTCAGCCTTTTTGAGGAACAAGCTTATTATAACACATTTTGGGATAGAATCTGCTGAGAGGCAGTCTGTAATTTCTTACAGTCCCCCCTTTGATGGTCTTGGCCCGAAAAAAGCATCACATCCACTCCCTTTATACAGATGACACCTCCTGCATTGGGCAGGTGCCCAGTGGTGGTGAAGCCCTGCCTTAGGTTGTCCTCCTCTGGCCACTGGAGAATCTTACACATCATTGGGTCATCACCTCATGCACACTGGTTACTGATCTCTCCAATCATAGGGTTTCACTTATAAATTGGTAATATATAAAATGTTTCTTGGGTTAGGAAGAGAGGCATTCAAGAACCATCACAGCCAGCAGGAACATCTTTGAGATATCTGCAATTTGGCATCTTAATACATACAGTATAACATAATGCATTAGCAAACAATGAGGAATATACATATGCAAACAGCAGTTTTGAAGGTTACATCCAAAATTAAACCTGAATAAGCAATAGCTAAGTCTCTATCATGCATCCATCATGGATTGAATGACCTTGTCTGTTGGGTAACATTTACATATGGAAAGTAATAATTTCCTATAGACCATGTTGAGTCTAGTCTCATATAAAATGAGGTAAAATTTAGCAGGCAAAATGGCTGGCTACAATTGATAAGGGAAGAGAAGTGACAAAGAAGAAGTGATAGAGAAGGCACGAGTGTTGACAGACAGGGCAGATGCAATGGTGTGAACGTCAGGTACAGTCTCTTCTTCTTCCCGTACTCCCTCCTGTAGATAAGCATCTGTCTGCAAAACCTGCAACCCCACTAGGGCCTTAAGATTGAGTTCATTCTTGCAGAGTTCTTATGCACTAATCCAACTGGATATTTCCAGATTTTTCCAGATGACTCAGAGTACACTCTCCACAAACCCCAATAACTTCTGCCTGAATGTGGTTTCCCCGGGATGATTTACTTGTAGATCTTCTCTTAGGTGGTCCATGGATGAGCTGGTTGCTACAGCACCATGATACCTCAGGAATACTGTTGACAAGAGGTCTTTATACCTTCCTGTCACACACTCTCCCTGGCACCGTTCATTCAAATCTGTAGACCACACCGTCAGATTCACTAGGGCTGGAACATGGATCCATTGGACGTTGTTCATAGGGATAGGGTCTTGGGATAGGGTCTTGTCACCACACCTTATGGATGAACTGGTTGCTCTGGCACTCTGCTCTCAGGAGGGCCGCTATCATAATCATCACCACATATTTATTTGCTTTGTTTAGGAGATACTGAAAAACACATGTAAACAGAAAGTATTGTTTTTTGTCCCACACAACACAGTACACAACACCTTCTAAACTCACACAATAAATAAAATAATCAGTAAAACATTACAAACACATACACTCACTTGCTCACATCCTTATCTACACCTGGCCACAAGAACATGTTTTCTATCCTATCCTTCACTTTTATTACATCTAAGTGTCCCTCAGATTGTGGATATGATATAAAATAGCATGCCGTGATCTTATACATGGAACCCACACTGGAGTGTCACCACATCTGTACAGTAACATGTGTATGATTAGCTGTGCATTATGCTTTGCAAAAGACCGTCTACAATCGTTTGTCCGTTGCTCTTCAGTCTGATTACTTCTGTTACTGAAGGGTCAACTCTGTTGAGTGCTTTTCAGGCCTACCGGTTCTTTAATGTTGATAGCTGCAATTAATTCTAGCTCTGTGACACCTGAAAATGTTATTCCTTCCACAGCAGCTTTCTTTGCTAGCTCATGAACTATTAAATTACTATCAGCATGTTTGTCTGCTTTGTGGACAGGCCCAATTGGGGCTAATGATGGAGAAAGGCAAGGCCTGTTAATACGCTGTTCTAACAGAGAATCCACAGTACACTGTATGTAGGGCTTTGATGCACCTGGATAATTGTACTGTCTGAGGGAAAGTGGGTCACCTCCGTGAACCTTCACTTCAATCACAGTAGTATCAACACAGCCACAATCATGCTTTGAATTTACAAAAAAACACCTCTGTTCTGATCCAATAGTTCTGATAACTCAGAATCTTCAACTGATAACAAGGTATCTAAATCATAATCCTCTGACTTTTTGATCGCATGTACAACATGTACTTCAGAAATCTCTACAAACTTATGTTTACACTGCAGATTACGCCAAATGCAATTGTTGCCATAGTCAGTGATATAGCCATGCTTAGTCATAATGTCTGAACCTAATATACTGCGATCATCACCAGTTCTACTGATCCAGGCTTTGTCTTTGAAATCATCTTTACCAATTTGGAATGACATTTTTTGAATGGGATGCAAGAGAAAGTATTCAGTTAAAACCTTCTAGTGTTTTTGTCTTTACCATTCTGCCTGGGATTGCCGGAATGAAGAATTGTTAATGAAGCATCAGAATCAACTAACCAATCATCGCATCGGCCTCCAACAGTGACATTTATGATTGGTCTACCATGATTATCTCACGACAGGGATGCTACATGTGAAATGGAGGCCTGTGATCTCTATGCTGAAGAAGGCATGGCTTTAAAGCTCTGCTTCTCCATGTGAGCATGCAGTTCCTCATTCTCCTTGCTCAGTTGGTTTACCATAGCCTGTAAGTGATTAAGATCAATTTTAAGAGCTGTTCTCTTATAAAAAAAAACTTTGCATTCCCTAGAAATATGTCCCTCTTTGCCACATGAACAACACACTGGGGGGTTATCAGGGTTATAAGGAGGTGGTCTCTCCTTTCTATCTCCAGTCACATGGCCCTCGTTTATCCAGGAAACCTTGCGGCCTCCATTCCGGTAGGGCTTTTTAAACATCTATTGCTGACACAGGATGAGATTTCTCTGAATTAGCATCACTGTTGTAAAACTATGTCATTTTGGCAATAATGCCATTATACTCAGAGAGATTGCTCACATGCATTGCCACAGCAGAACGGGTGAGTGGGTCACACTTGATAAATAGGGCAGATTTGAAGCTGACATCATCCTGAGTAATATCAGGATTGCCACTGAACATGTAAATACCTCCAATAACCTATCCTCTTTCCTCATGGTTATCTCAGCTATTTTATCCCAATCAACTGATATCATTCCAAAACATCAAGCAATACCTGCTTCCTTTCCTTCCTTTCCTGCTTCCTTATTTGCAGTTCTGACCTTCACTTTTTCATTTAAGGCTCTGGACAGAGTATTGGGCAACACATATTTAGCACCAAGCATGCATCACCATCTGTAAACTTGTATACGTCTGAATATTGCTCCAAGTTTTTCAAAAAATCTAATGGATTCTGTTTGGTGGGGTCAAATTTTCCAATATTCTTAATCACAATTTCTAATTCATTTGGATTAAACCCTCTGACCAAAGTCATTGTCCCCTCCCCTTCTTCGTGATTGCACATGGTAGTAGTGGAGTGAACTGGTGCCATGGGAAATCTAGCCATAGATCAAGAGTGTTGATTACTGCTAAATGATTGAGAATCTCTCTCCCAACTGAATCTCTCTCCCAACCGAATCTCTCATCACCAACTTCCTGAAAATCTGAAACTTGGTTACAAAGCATGGCACCCACAGACCTCTTACTGTTGTTTTTCTCAACTGTACTATTTTTACTACTATTCTCTATCCCGTCATACATTCCCTGTGAGCCATACTTGATGATATATTTAACAATCAGCTCTTCCATTCTAAAAACCTTAGTGAATTATGTACCGTAATTCAATAGCTATTCACTTATTGGTTTAATGACTACACATAATCTAGTTACTTTAAGATATCCGTTAGACTATTTATTCACAGGGGGGCGCATGGTGGCTTAGTAGTTAGCATGTTTGCCTCACACCTGCAGGGTCCAGGGTTCGAGTCCCGCCGAGGCCATGTGTGTGCGGAGTTTGCATGTTCTCCCTGTGCTGAGGGGATTTCCTCCGGGTACTCCGGTTTCCTCCTCCAGTCCAAAGACGTGCATGGTAGGCTGATTGGCGTGTCTGTGAGTGTGTATGTGATTGTGCCCTACGATGGACTGGCACCCTATCCAGGGTGTACCCTGCCTTGTGCCCGATGCTCCCTGGGATAGGCTCCAGGTTCCCCCTGAACCTGAGAAAAGGAGTAAGCGGTAGAAGATGGATGGATTTATTCACACTTCTAGTACATCTGATGTAAACAAACGAAACAGTCACACTACGTCGGACAGCCACACTCCATCGGGCCCTTCAAATTCAAATACACTAACATGAACAGTTTTAAAATGTAACACTGCAACAGTATGTCAGACAAAACCACACTACATCTGTTTTTTTGTATTATATTTTAAAACAGTCCACCTAGCCACAGTACTTCAGGCTTAAAACAATATGTATTGAGTTTAAAGCACTGCCACAGTACGTCCGGCAAAAGCACACTGCTTCAGGTTATTGTGTTTAAACTTCTCAGAGCCCCAGTGCGTCAGGCTGTCTACACTATAATGAGTTTCAGTTACTTTAGAAACTATTTTGTTACAATTCTGAAACAACACTGAATTGGGCTTATTCAATTAAGTTAGAATCTTAACAGAATTATAACAATGCAACACCACGTTTCAGTTACTTTAGAAACATATAAACTTAAGCACTTTACTTCAGTTACTTTAGAAACAACAATTCCACTATGATAAGTTTACTGTGAACACCCCCTCTCTATTTCCTGGTTCCAGTGTTGACACCTTTTCTCTGTTTCTTTGTTGACACAGGTGAGGATGGATAAAGCCCCCCACCATTTGTGCATTCCTTTGTCCCCACACCATTTGTGCATTTACATACCTTCCTGTTTCATGCAATTATGAGCCAATCAATAGTTAACCCATTGTCTCTGTTGTGTGTAAAGCCTGATATATTCTCTGTCTTTCTTTGAATAAATGAGAGATCTTGCCATTTGAACGTTGTGTGTCTGTGTCATTTGGCAAACTCTCCCAAGGCCTTGGTGTGGGAAGTGTGTAGCAAGGCGAGGACGCTGTCTTTCTTGTATTTTCATTTTCTCTCTTCTTAAGAATTGTAACCCAGAGATTCTCTAGTTTCAAATCCTAACAGTTTCTGGAGGCTCGTCCCAGGATATAGATTCACAAATCATAACCATTTTCTGGGGGCTCGTTCCGGGGTATCTACAGAGAGAGGTAAGAATAATTTTAATTTGTTTCCTCTGCCTTGAAGTAGATATCTCATGTATCCCAATTGTACTCCATGCATTGCATAAATATTCCATGGTGTTCTATGGAAGCAATTGGAAGTAACTGTTAGTTGAATCTTTGTCTTTATTTTGGCTCCGGCCACTGAGTAGTGTTTTGTCTTGGCATTATTATAAATATAAATATTTATTTGGCTCCGGCCAGTGAGTAATGTTTCGCTCTGCATTATTTTATTACCCTATTTTCAAAGAATTTTAAAATAGGAGCATAACCTGAGCCTGTCTCAGTCGCATGCTATATTGTTTTCTTTTTTCCTCTTTTAATCTTACTGTTTGAGCACGTTCGCCTCACACCTCCAGGGTTCGGGGTTCGATTCCTGCCGGGGCCATGTGTGTGCGGAGTTTGCATGTTCTCCCCGTGCTGCGGGGGTTTCCTCCGGGTGCTCCAGTTTCCTCCCCCAGTCCAAAGACATGCATGGTAGGCTGATTGGCGTGTCTAAAGTGTCCGTAGTGTATGAATGGGTGTGTGAGTGTGTATGTGATTGTGCCCTGCGATGGACTGGCACCCTGTCCAGGATGTACCCCGCCTTGTGCCCGATGCTCCAGGTTTCCCCGTGACCCTGAAAAGGAGTAAGCGGTTGAAGATGGATGGATGGATGGATCTTACTGTTTGTATTAAGAATATTTATTAATATCACTCTAAGAATAATTCATCACCATATTTCATACCATTTATATTCACGAGCATGCACTTTTATAAAACATGGTAATTGCTAATGAACAATGGACATTTTTACCTTCTGATTAAATATGAACTAAGCTACTGTTTATTGGTGATTACTTTTTAATTTGCTGTGTATACAGTACCTCTGTTGTTGTTGATTAGTTGATGAAATGCTGATGGTGTTGTTTCACTGTAGTACTGAAAACCAAGGCAATACACTGCTTATTCATATTAGTTAATGAAACCTTATAACGGGAATTCCCCTTCTGCCAGAGTGGAAAAGAAACCGCCATCCCATTAAAATATCTTAATAACATTCTGACAAAATGATAGCACTCGGCTCAAAATTGTGCTGGGTTGTCCATCCTCTGTGTTCCCCCTGGGGAAATACTCAAATCAAATCAGTTTGGTGACAAATCCAGTTCTGCTGAATCTCTTTCTGTGGCAACATCTGTAGTATTTGTGCATATTAGAGATGCACAGAATTTAAGCATTTTTTTTGTCTTTAATTTATTTATTCATTTTCATATGGTTCATTTACATTTGATTCATTTACATGTGATTCATTTACATGTGATTCATTTACATATGATTCATTTACATGTGATTCATTTTCATGAGATTCATTTTCATGTGATTCATATTCAAGTGATACATTTTCATGTGATTCATTTACGTATGATTCATTTACATGTGATTCATTTACTAATTTGCTTCTCCTTAAATACAGTTTTAGACTGTGATATTACAAAGGTCTTTCCAGATTATTACTTGCTACACTGTATGAGATAACCCCTGTAAAATTGCCTGAATTATATAATATAATTTGTTCACCATGTTAGGTTTAAATCCTCTAAAAACAGATTCGCAATTAAATAACATTACATCCTTCAAAGCATTGGCATGTTCTGCTTACTCTCACAATCCTCCAAATACCCACACACCCAAAGTCTCCATAAACAAATGATTTCCACAAGGTTTCCTGGATAAACGAGGGCCATGTGACCGGAGATAGAAAGGAGAGACCACCTCCTTATAACCCTGATAAAATGGATCTTACTGTTTGAACATACTTTACCACCATGCTGCACCTTCCTGCTGTCTTTCTTGTGTGTTATTTGTTTTGTGTGTAAATCATTAGACATGGGTGGAAGTGGTCAGTCTAAATCAGTGATCACTCCTAATGAGTGGATGTATAATCTGGGATTTGGTATCTTTGTGCAACCTTTTGTTGACAAATTGGCAGCCTCAATAGTTAAACCACACCCGGAAGTGCAATGTCTGCTCGATAGCGCTCAAACTAGCTCTTATTCAGGAAATACAGCTGACTCCACTACCGTCACACCTTTTAACTCTCGTAACTCTGGTGCTCATTCTGAGTTAAATGTAGCCACACTCTTCGTCCACGTTGGTAAGTGCTTCACACTGAAGCCCCAGAGTGTTACTGAAATAAAAGCCATTTGTGACGCTCTGCCTTCAACAGATAAACCTGGTCACTTTGTTGACTCTCTTAAACATCAAACTAGATATGCTCAGTTAATTGGTCCCGATTTTCACTGTATTTTATTGAAAGTCCTTGGTCACGGCACTACAGAGGAACTTCTAATAGCAGACTTTCCCACACTTAGCTCATGATGAGATCCGGGGCAGAGGTACACAGGCTGACCCATATGAGTATGATTGGGGTAATCCTCAACACCTTACAAATTTTTATAATGAACTGCATACCTTCTTGCGACAAAGATCACAAGGTAAACAGGATGCATTCTTTCATGCAGCTAACACTAAACAGCAGGTACTACTAGCTCTTTCCTAATTCACTTTCAGAACGAATGGGAGAATAACTTGCATTTTCCTCTAGGTGGAGACCAAACCATTTTATTTATGAACACATGTTTAAACAACATGCATTCTGAGTGCACTCAACCCATCAGAATTACTTCACAAAATCTGCAGGGAATGACTGCACATCAGTTCGCCACTCGCATTAGAGAATTGGAATCTACCAGGGCCTTAGAGGCTTCTATCAAAACTAAGGCCAAACCCATAAGGGCATCTAACATTCACAATGGCTCATTTCGACGCTCAGGCCAACATAAACGCCATATAGGTTACAGATGGCCAGGTAATTGCCGTTATTGTAACACTCCAGGACACTGGGAAAGGGAATGCCATCAGAAACAACGTGATCTCCAATCTCGCCCCCCTTCTAGTGGAAAGGTTTCCATTCCTCATATTCAACAACCCCAACAGTTGAGGTGGGACATATACAAGTGGCCCTCTACATTGCTAAATTACACTCACCCATGCCTGTGTACTGTAAACAATACCCACTCTCCCCTGAGAAGGAAGAGGGTGTGGGTGAGGTCATTTGTTCTCTTTTACCACAGGGTGTCCTCGTTCCCACTTCATCCACTTACAACACTCCTGTCAACCCAGTGAGAAAGCCTAACAGTAAGGGATGGCACTTCACACAGGATCTAAGACGCATTAATGATCTGGTGATACCTATTAGCCCGTTGGTACTTGACGTATGTTCAGTACTGTCCTCTATTCCACATAATCATGTCTATTTCACTGTTATTGATCTATGCAATGCTTTTTTCAGTGTCCCTGTGAGTGAGCAGACGCAGCCCATCTTTGCATTTACATTTAAACAGCAACAACACACCTGGACCCCACTGCTTCAGGGGTTCATTGACTCTGCAACTGTGTTCTCTTCCACCGTGCACTCAGCCCTCTCCTCTCTGGTCCCTGATGATTGTGCCCTCCTGCAGTACACGGACGATATACTTTGCTCTGCTGTGGACGGCTCTATATGTACACAGGGCTCACTGGCTCTCCTAACACACCTTGCTCACTGTGGATTCAAGGCATCCCTCTCAAAACTCCAGTGCTACCTGCCTCTGGTACATTATCTGGGATTCCTCATCAGCCAAGGTGAACGGCACCTCTCCTCTGACCGCTTGAGAGCCACTATTGATTATTGATGTTTCTCCACCCAAGACACAACAAGGCATGCTCAGTTTCCTTGGACTCATTAATTATTGTCGTCAATACATACCTGACTGTTTGCACCATGACAAGATACTCAGGCAATGCTGCATCAAAAGACAGCCTGACACCATTAAATGGACTAGACAGATGATGCACTATTTCTGCTACTTGAAGCAGTCTCTGAGCTCTGCTCCAGCTCTAGGTCTGCCAGATTACAACTCACCTTTTCATCTATACATTTCTGACGATGGGAGCACGGCTAGCATGATGGGAGTTATCATCCAGTAGCCTATTTGTCCAAATCTCTTGACCCTGTGATACAGGGCATGTCAGCCTCTTTGAGGGCCATGGCTGCATCTGCTCGGCTCGTCTCGGATGCTAAAAAGGTAGTACTTTCACATTCCCTTGCTTAACATGCGTCACATCAGGTTGTTGCTATCCTGAACAACATCCAAACACAACATATGACAGCTCAATGTCGTTCTGGATATGAAGCCATTCTCTGCGCGACACACAACCTTACCATTAAGCCTGTGACTGCCCCAAACAGTCTTACTACACAGACTAATTCATTTGTGTGGCTCAGACAAGCCTTCTGATGCCTGGTTAGAACATTATTGTCTTTCTGAGACTTCCTCTCTTCATTCTGATCTCTCTCAGCATCCCTTAGAGGATGGGATTTACATTTATGTCAACGGTTCATGCTCAAAACCCAATGATAACATCACCTTATGTATTTACGTGGTTTGTTCGTTCCCAATATTGTTTATGAAGCTCAATCAATTTCTTTTAAATCTGCCCAGGCTGCAGAACTGGTAGCCCTCATGAGAGCATATTGTCTCTTTCGTGGTCAAGTGGTGACTATTTACATTGATTCTAAATATGCATTTGGGGTGGCCCATGACTTTGGTAGGATATGGCATGCACAAGGCTTTAAAGCTGCTGACGGTAAACCTAGCTCACATGCTACACTGGTTTCTGACATCTTGGAAGCCTCTCTGCTTCCCAAGCAACTTTCTGTCGTTAAGGTTCGTGGTCATGACCCTGGTGATTCAGATTCTGCTAGGGGCAATTGTTTGGTGGAAGAGGTAGCTAAGTGGGCTGCCAAAGAGGGCCCATCCTCTCCTCATGTCAATGACGCCACTGTTTTTTCATTCTTCTCGCATACATACACCCCCTGTGATGTTGGCACACGGAAGGTTGTACACCCAGGTTGGATGGAATTATTCGCTGCCCACGAGGTCGTGTGGCCCTTCCACGCTCTGTTATTTCTTTCCTTGGGCGCCACTTTCACGGTATTATTCATGTCGCAGTATTACTGACCAATTTTGCATCTCAAATGTTGTAAAAATCATGACACTTCTCCTGGATGACGCACTACCTCCACCTGATGCACCCTTTCAGAGCCTGCAGATTGACTTCACACATGCCATCAATAAGAATCCTAAAATATCTTCTGGTTATTGTTGACAAGTTCTCTAAATGGGTTGAGGCACTCCCGTGCTCTAAAGAAAATGCAAACATTGTAGTTAAGTTCCTTGCCAAAGAAATAATAACAATATGGCATCCCGCAATCGATAGACAGCGATTCAATTCGTGGCAAATGTGACGTAAAAGCTTTGCAAATAGCTTAGTATCAATTGGAACTTTCACATAATGTAACATCCACAAAGCTCCGGTATTGTTGAACGAAAAAAATCACACAACTAAGGACAGACTTACTAAGGCAATGATGGAAACAGGTAGAAATTGGGTAGACTTGCTCCCCGCTGTTCTCTGTGAGATTTGAATGACACCACATTTCAATTATCTCCTTTTGAAATCATAATGAGCAGACCATTTCCAACCCCGTGGACTAACGGTAACCTTGGTGTTTCTTTTACAGGAGACCTGGACATGATTATTGGTGATTATACGCAAGCCTTAATTGAAAAATTAAACAGTGTATATGGTAATGTCTCTGCTTCTCTCCCTTTACCTACAGAGAAACTTACTCACCCCTTTCTCCCAGGGGATGCAGTATTGGTGAAAAGCCTCGACCCCAGGAAAGCTGGAGAAGCTGCATTTGGACTTCCCATAATGGGGATAGCTGTCACTCGCACAGCAGAACTCACTAACTCTCAACCCCACTGGATCCATACCAGTAGACTGAAACCATGCCCGACTATAACAAACTCAGGAGACAGGAGAAAATTCACAATCAAGCAGCCCCTAGGGGGCCTCTTCTCGTCTCACCTTAACACATACACATATTGATTTTATGGCATTAGACTTGGAAATACATACAAATTGATTCTCCCAATGAAACCACTCCTCTATTATCTAGTCTTGATAGTACCTATAGCTCTGTATATCCTGGTTCCAACACTAACCACAGGACTTCACCTGTACTCCCATGACACCTTTTGGCAATATGCTAATCTTACCGTTCATCAGCATAACATCTTGACTCACTGTTATATATGTACCGTTCTGCCATCCTCAGTAGACAAGCCCTTTTCCCTGAATTCCCTTACTTCTACGATTAATGTTACTCTTGCCAAAATGACACTTGTTAATCTCTATCGATCTAATCTCTGTGTTTGTTGTATTGGGGGGTTATTGGATTGAGGTGCCCTACCAGTCTCTTCATGATTTTCTATTCTAGGAGAATATACTTCCAGCTGCTACAGCATCCCACCATGTTCACTTCTCCACCCTGGCAGGATAGGGTTACTGTTTATGCCAGATTGGTATTGGATATGTGGATCACAGGCCTGTTTCTACCTCCCCGCTAATTGGAATGGCATTTGTGCTCTCGCCCACTTCAGTAATCCTATTACTATTATTCTTTCCACTCCGTTTGTCAGGAGCAGGTGGTTACTACATTTTAACAATGAGCACAATCTTCCCCCACCTGAATATCAGATTAAAAACAAAGGGGCTAAGTTCTGGGACACCCTTTTTCCTCAATATGGTATTACTCAGAACTGGAATCAGATTGAAATCACTCACTACAGATCAGCCACATTCGCTAATGCTACCACTTTAGCCATCGAAGGAATCAAGCAAGAAATAACTGCCATTTGCCTCACCACCCTACAGAACCGCATGGCCCTTGATATACTTCTTGCTAAAGAAGTAGGTGTTTGCGCCATGGTTGCGGATCAGTGTTGCACATATGTGCAACCCAATGATGATGTCCATGGTAACTCTAAAGCAGTAGAAGAAATGAAAACAGTTACTCATCAGCTATACCTCGATGACCATGGTTGGCAATCTTGGGGATTGTTGGTTTTTTTTTTTTTATGGTTAACTCCGTACATGTCCATGGCCAGTTGTGGTTATTTGATTATTAATCTGCCTTTTTGGCCCATGCATCTTACGCTGTATGTGCTCGGTTATTGATCATATTATTAGCGGGTTTTGTTAATCATGCTAATGTTGCAGTCCCCGTGAAAGTATAAACAGCAACTCATGCCCTGTCTGGAGAGAGCATGTGACTGGTGGAAGCTGTCGTTGGCTCATGGATCCCTTGGTATTCCTTGCTGCTTATGGGGAGAGTGTGTACAGGTCCCTTTGGTACCTAAGAGGGCATTGATAAGTTTACTGTCAACACTCTTACCCCTCTCTTTGAACACCCCCCTCTCTATTTCCTGTTTCCTGTGTTGACACTTTTTCTCTTTGTTTCTCTGTTGACTCAGGTGTGGATGGATAAAGGCCCTCACCATTTGTGCATTCCTTTGTCCCCACACAATTTGTGCATTTACATACCTTCCTGTTTCATGCAATTATGAGCTCATTTGGCAAACTCTCCCAAGGCTTGGTGTGGGAAGTGTGTAGTGAGGCGAGAGCACCGTCTTTTTTGTATTTTCACTTTCTCTCTTCTTAAGAATCATAACCCGGAGATTCTCTAGTTTCAAATCCTAACAGTTTTCTGGGGGCTCACCCCCGGGATATAGATTCACAAATCCTAACACACTACAGCTCTGCTACCATACTGCATCAGGCTGATTCAGTTCCGTTAGAATATAAACAGAATTGTACGCAATAGGCTTAAGGACTCCTCCTGCTAATGCTAAATAACTAAATTCTCTTCTGCTCTTAAAATGTTCTTTTCTAGATTTTTTTAAATGAGGGGTTTCCCTGACGAAAACATAGCACAAAGGAGAAAAGAGAAAAAAATGTCTTTTACCTTTCTCCACCTTTTTTCTTTCTTCAGGAATCCCTTGCTGGGTGGCTCACCAATGTAAGAAAAATGATGAGGATGTCGAAGATCTCAAAGATGAATAACTTGAATCTGCGATGAATCTGCTGAGAGGCAGTCTGCAATTTCTTACAGCAGTGTGTAATTTTTCCAGTGCTGCCTTAGCGTTTGCTTGTGGGGGTATGTATACAGCCAAAATGGCAGGTTTTTGTGATGTCAGAACTTTTCTACATTTATTGTGAAATTGTAACCTATTAACTAAAGTGAAAAACAATAAGAATCATTTTAGGGAAAAAAAGAAAATTAACCTAAACTTAGTTGAAGCACCTTTATTACACCATTCAATGTTTTTGGGTAAGAGTCAATCAGTTTGGCACATCTTGACATAGCAACATTATGAGCCATTCTAAAAGCTTGATCTTGTTTTGGTGAAGCCATTCCTTTGTTGACCTGGAGGTTTGCTATGGATCGTTATCATGCTGAAAGGTGAAATTCATCTTCATCTTAAGTGTTTTAGCACAAACTTTAATGTTTTGCACCAAAATTGAGTGGTATTTGGAGAATTCATTATTCCCTCAACCCTGATTAAAGCCCCAGTTCCAGCTGAAGAAAAACAACCCCAAAGTATGATGCTGCCACCACCATGCTTCCCTGTGAGGATGGTATTCTTTTGCTTATGTGCTGTGTTTTTTGTGCCAAACATATCTTTTGGTATTATGGCCAAAAAGTTCAACTTTGGTCTCATCAGACCACAACACATTACTCCACGTGGTTTTAGGAGATTGGATGTAATTATTTATTTATTTTTTTTGGTTAATCAAAGGCTTCCGTCTTGCCACCCTACCCCATTGTCCAGAGATGTGAAGAATTCGGGAGATTGTTGTCACATGTAGGGAGCAATCAGTACTTGCCAGAAATGGCTGTATTTCTTTTAATGTTGCTGTAGGCCTCTTGGCAGCCTCCCTGACCAGTTTTCTCAAGATTTTCTCATTAATTTTAGAGGGATGTCCTGTTCGTTGTAGTGTCACTGTCATGCCATATTTTCTTCGCTTGTTGATTATTGTCTATACAGTGTTCAATCGTATATACAATGCCTTGGGAAAAAATTGTAACCATCTTCTGATTGATACTTTTCAACAATGTCATCCTATGCCTGCTTTGTAAGCTCTTTGCAGCCCATGGCTTTTCCTGATGGATGTTACCAAGAAGATGTCAGGAAAATTCTATAGGAACAGCTGTACTTTATTTGGGAGTAATCAGTCAACCAGTGTAAGTTACAATGGCGATGAAAACCACTTCCATTAATAAAAGTCCCCTTCAAAAGAACTGACATGGACCGCATCAGGACATTATACAGGTGCATCTCAAAAATTAGAATACAATTTAATTCAAAAAGTGGAACTTTCATATATTGTAGATTCAGTACACATAAAGTGAAATATTTCAACCCTTTTTTGTGTTTTAATCTTGATAATTACAGCTTACAGCTCATGGAAATCAAAAATCATGTATCTCAAAAAATTTGAATAAAGTTTTTTAGAATACAGAAATGTGGCAACGTCACATTCCTAATGTCAAGTCACTCCTGAACCATAGACAATGTCAGAAGCGTCTTACATAGGTTAAGGAGAAAAAGAACTGGACCGTTTCTCAGTGGTCCAAAGTCCTCTTTTGAGATTATTGTAAATTTTGCATTTCATTTGGAGTCATTGGAGTCTGGAGGAAGAGTGGAGAGGCACAGAATCCAAGTTGCTTGAAGTCCAATGTGAAGTTTCCAAGGTCAGTGATGATTTGGGGTACCATGTTATGTGCTGGAGTTGGTCCACTGTGTTTTCTCAAATCAAGAGTCAATGCAGCTATCTACCAGGATATTTTAGAGCACTTCATGCTTCTATGATGACAAGCCTTATGGAGATGCTGATTTCCTTTTCCAGCCAGACTTGTACTAAAACTACTAATAACTGGTTTGCTGACCATGGTATTACTGTGTTTGATTGGCCAGCCAACTCACCTGACCGGAACCCCATGGAGAATCTATGAGAGACGCCAGAGCCAACAATACAGACAAGCCGAAGGCCACTATCAAAGCAACCTGGGCTTCCATAAAACCTCAGCACTGCCACAGGCTGATTGCTTCCATGCCATGCTGTATTGATGCAGTAATTTGTGCAAAAGGAGCCCTGACCAAGTATTGAGTGCATAAATTAACATACTTTTCAGAAGGTTGATATTTATATATTATAAATTCTTTATTCTAATATTTTGAGATGCTGGATTTTTGATTTCTGTCACGTAATGGAGGCACAGACAGAAGCAAATGCAGGTATGGCAGTTTAATAAAATAACAAGTCCAAAAGATCAGGCAGAAAAGAACAAATAGATAGGCCAAGGTCAGGCAATCAGTCCAAACAAGGCAAGGCAGAGAGATGAGGTCGTAAATTAGATCAAAGTCAAAACCAGAATAAACAAACACGGTATTAAAGCTTGGTAATGGCAGAGACAAAATGCAACTGAGCATATACTTTGCCATGGTGAGTCTCTTAAGTACTGTGGTGTAATTAGGAGTGTAATTGGTAGCAGGTGTGTCTAAATGGAACTTTGCAGATGGTGAACTTGTCTGTGTGTGTGCTTGGGAGTTGTAGTCATCTTTGGCCATATTTGTAGTTTGTGGTAAATTCTGGGAAATGGAGTCGCTGGTTTGCCGTAACATGACAATTTCCACGAGCTGTAAGCTGTAATCATCATTATTAAAACCAAAAAGGCTTGAAATATTGAACTTTATGTCTAATGAATGTAGAATATATGAAAGTTCCACTTTTCGAATTAAATTACAGAAAAAAAGGAACTTTTCCATGATATTAAAATTTTTTGAGATGCACCTGTAATGGTGTGCACAATGGCATTGACATGTCGTAGAAATTAGACAACACTCGCGGACTCGTCATCTGAAGGTATAAAGGTTGATTACAGAAAGATGGTTAATACAGGATAGAATAAGGCCGGATAGATTAATGAGAGCGCTCTGAAGCCCTTGTACTAAACCACTACTATATATATGAAACGCAGAGCATGACATAATTCTGTGTACTGATAAGAAGCAGTTTGAGGCAGTTCAAACAGGCTTTGTTTTAGGATCTTGGAAGATGTGCAGATGAACCTTGAACAGAAAAACATGTTTGTGTCTCTGTAAGCAGATAAACATTCTATACTGATCTCAGTGATATGACATGGCCTTCTTAGGTGTTATCATCAGATGAACATGAACAAAAACAAACTTATTACAAGTAAAAATAAGTAATTTCCCTCACATTTCCCACATTTTTTCATTACAAAATATAATAACTAAAATTAACAGTGAAATTACTATGCTGTAAATACATCAGAACTTCTGAATCCTTTCACAGTTCAACTGAATTCATCATAATACAGACATAATGAAGGCGCTAAGGCTGTTTTTGCAGATATAAAGTATCCTGTCGACAAGCAAGCTTATTTTAGAGTGAAATGAGAATCATCATGGTCAAATGCATATTTACAGTAGACGTGAAATGGATGTCAATGGGTCGTTATCGTTAGTGTCACTGGGAGAATCTAGTTCCCAGTCAGGTTTAAGATACAGCTCGGGTTGGTCTTTGTAAGGGTCATGGTCACTTTTTGTGGACGTTTTAATAAGCATCAGTGGTTGGTCATCAGTCATTGCTCTTAATGAGTGGAGTAAACACCCCTGCATGCAGGAAATTACACATGGAGTCATGATTAAGACAAGTAGAATGACGGTGACTATAGGAACACAAATGGTTAGTATCCACGACCTCCAGCCCCATCTCGCTAGTCTGCGGAGGGTTGCGTATCGCAGACCGTATGCATTCAATGATAGAATAACCATTATGTGTCTGCATGACGAGGGGACGTGTTACATTTTGTGGGTAGCACTGTTGGCAATTCTTCTGACGAAAGGCAATACAGAACGGTTTACAGAGGCGGCCAATATCTTGGAAAACGGGCTTTTAACTACTAATTGTTGTCCAACCTGCAGCAATAGTCTACTAAAGAACTTCGCGGGCTTATAGAAATCACGTCACCTTAGGCACTTAGTCCCGTCACCACGATCAGCTAAATACCAAATTTGGGTAAAAGTGTGTGTGTCATGCACTCTTTCTGTTGCAACGATGTGATTGGCGTGATTGATCATTACGTCTTCCACACATTAAACTTCAATATCGCGCTTTGGTTCATCTTTCCAGCTTAAGGGTCTACCCCTGCACCCCCAGTGTTGTCAGGAACGGTCCCAGTGATTTGTGAGTTTATTTCTATGACAGGGCTTACTAACAGATACCACCTATACCAGGAGAAGGGTGCACTATTAGGAATAGGTTTGTATGTATGAGTGGATGTGCAGGTCGACATTTAATGATTTGTGTCTAGTCTGCAACAGTAGTCTGTGGTCAGGGAGCTTTGGGACATACGAGGTGCAGTAGCAAAGTTACGTCGTCTAACCTCTGTCCTGGTCATGTGGCTATATAGTACACACTAATGAAGTTCAGTCCCCCTAAGAGTACAGGTTCCGTGTCATCAACATTTTCTCCAAAAACTACGCGTCCGTGATTTCGCAGGCTACTAGATACCACTTAAGATCGTCTATCGTGGAGTCACATGGGATTGGTGTATTGATGTGTCAGGTGTAGTGTGTCATGTGTGTGGGTGTGTATATACAGATCGCTGCTCGTGAGCGTAGGTCCTCCTAGAGGCCTCTTGATAGAGAATTACGGTCTAGTTCTCCTATTGCAGTCCCGTCTTCACCAGCTCAATGCATGGCTCTGGCACCATCCTGCAGTGGCTTGCACACTTCCATGTGGCTCTCAGGTTGACTTTCACTGCTGAAATAGTGACAAAGAGAACCTGGAATGGCCCAGACAACCGTGGCTTGTTCCACCTGGTCCTGCATAAGTCCTTGATCACGATCCACTCTCCGGGCTTCATATCATGCAGCAGGCCCATGGCTGGAGCTGGAAGTGTTGCCTTTACCTGCTTGTGGATAGAGTGCAGAGCAGAGGACAACGTTGCACAGTAATTTAACATTGCATCATCACATGCTGCAGCGTCGGGAAGAGGAGCTGTCACAGGTCCAATTCCTGTGTCTGGAGGTCTCCCAAACAGTATCCCAAAGGGGCTAAGCCCATCCTAATCCTGTTTCAGAACAGCATTTGCTCAGTCTGTTTTTTTGTGTCCCATTTTCTCTCTCTACCACCCACCACTAGCTGGATGATATGCACAGTGCTGCTTTAATTCAATACCCAAATATTCACCCACCTACTTAAGGGCATGGCTCACAATAGGTTTGCCATTATCACTGGAGATTATCATTATCACTGCCGCGTCTGAGTCCTGTTTGGACGTAGGGACGTGGACGTAGGGACTTCTCTAACTTCAAACCTCAACCCATGTTATGAGTTGCGCAAACATTGTAAACAATTTTTTTTTAAGAGTAATTAGAGAAACCAATGTTTTACCGCAGCTGTCATTCCCCCTTTTGTCCATGCCATGCATCAACTTTGAAGACAAGGACAGCTCTGGGGGCACCGCCAAACTCCGTCAACAACCTTGGAGCCTGCTTTGCGCCACACAGCCTTTTCCTCGTCCGTAGCTCGTGCTTGGAGGTCTGAAAGCTGTAAAGAAGGTGTGATTATTTTCTTTCGAGTTTTGGGATCATAGATGCAGCTGCTTGCTTTGCTGCACTGTCCGCTCGAGCGTTTCCTAGGAAAACAGGGTCCAACTTGTTAGTGTGTGCATCAAATTTGCATACTGCAATAGTTTTGGGAGTAGGACTGTGTCCAGCAGCTCAGAGACTAGTTTGTGGTGGGCTATGTGTGTTCCTGAACTCATCAGGAAGTTCCTGTGTTTCCAAATTGTTCCAAAATCATGTACTACCTCAAAGGCATATTTACTGTCTGTGTAGATATTTACTAATCTGATGTCCCTCAGCATGTCTTCTTGCCTCTATGAGGGCATACAGTTCAGCTGCTTGTTCTGAAAGGTTTGATGGGAGACTTCCTGACAGACCGTCTCGTGTGCGGTCACTACTGCATAGCCCACTCGATTTTTCCTGTCTCTGGGTCACGTGACACTGACCAGTCCACAAAAGGATTAGATCAGGGTTTTCCAATGGAACATCCTTCAGGTCGACTCTAGGGGAGCAGAGTTCGTTAGTCAGTACAACACAGTCATGTGGTTCCCCGTCTCCCTCTGTTGGAAGAAGAGTAGCAGGGTTAAGGACAGTACATCGTTTTATAGTGGCATTTGGTATGTCTAGTAGTATAGTGTTTTGGTGCAGCCACCGTTGGGTGGACAGGTTTGAGGTTTTCTGTTCAAGTAGAAGTAACAACACCTCATGTGGAACCAAAAGGTTCAATTCTGAGTAACCTACCAGGTCTCTGGATGCCACCACAGCTTTCTCAGCTGCTGCTACTGCACGTACACATGGGGGAAACCCTGCAGCGACTCGATCCAACTTACCTGAGAATGAGCTGTCCAACCTGTTGCATATGCCATTTTTCTTAGTGGTGCTTCTAGATTGGTATAGTTTAGAATGAAAGTTCTGCGATACAAACACATCCCTAGGAACGATAGGACCTGTTTCTTCGTTTCTTTCTTCGGGGCTTGGGAATCTTCTAGATTGCAGATACTCTGTCAGCTGAGAGTTTCTTTCCCTTTGCAGAAATGTCATGACCCAAGAACCTCACTTCTTGCTTCACAAACTATAATTTTGTGAGACAGGCTTTGTGTCCCTCCTTAGCAAGATGCTGCAACAATTTAATGGTGTCAGTTTCACACTGTGCCCTGGAGAAAGTGGTAGAGGTGCTAAGCTGTCCTGTGTGAAAGGAGAGACACTGTATTTTAAAAGGTTAAGGGTCATGACTGACTGGACATTGTGACTGGACTTCAGACATTTGTGAATTGTCAGTCTGACTAATGTTGGATGTGGGTGTGTGCATATATTCCTGTTCTTTGTGAGATAATTGCTAGTTTGGGTGTCGATGTCACCTCTTCTGTTCCCAGTTGCCTCACCCTTCCCTTAGCTTCGCCCATCAGTTCGCTTCTGCTCTGGACAGTCTATTGCAAAATGTCCAACTTTTCCGCAGATAAAACATGTGAAGTTGTAGCTATGGCTGTTGCCACCTGGCCTTCCTCGTCTGCGTGCTTTTGGTTTTCCTCTCCTCTCCATCTTTCTTTCCTTTGCCTCTCGTAAGAGCTTCTCCGCATAGATTGCATACCTTTCCACTTGTGTGAGGCTTCCGGGGTCCCAGGTGATACATTGTTGTTTGATTATAGTGGCAATTTCTGGTTTCATGCCATTCATAAAGCGGTTTCTGAGATGTGCCTCCCATGCCATGACGGCCGCCTGCCCATCTGCCAGAGCGTCGGGTTTCTCCAAGCCTGAGTTTGCATCATGGATCTCACTGAGCCTGGACAGGTACTGTGATACAGTCTCTGAGTCTTGCTGCTTGCATTTTGCTATTTTTGTCATGTCCATTTGCACAAGAAAGGTGTTTGTCAGCCTCTGCTGGAGTGCCACAATTTGTGCTCTGTACCTTGCATTGACTCCATCATCCCACTGTTGGTTGATCAGGCGGACATCATTCTCTGGGAATTCACGTGAAACCTTGACCCAGTCTGTGCCAAGTTTTGCCATGAGTAGTCATCGTAGTTCATGAGTGGTGGGTCTGAATTCTCTGCAGAATATCTGAAGTTCATCCCAAACTTTCGTCCTCCTACTTTGTGGAGTGCCGGCAGATGTGTCATGCTGCTCCTGATGTCTTCCAATGTCCAGGGTCTGTGAACTAGCATAGGGCCTCCTTCTCTGGCCACTTCTAGCATTTGGGCATTTACCACGGCGTGTGCTGTCCCTTCTCTGTCCGATTTTGTTGGTCTGAAGCCCTCAGGCAGCAATGTTGTTGGTCCCTTCACTTGGGATCTCGTGTGTAACGCCACCGGAAGCCAGGACGGCTGGTGCATAGTTCGGTGGGGGTTGGTGGCTCATTTCTGACAGGTTCGGATAGAGTGGCGTAGGCTGGGCCGCTTCATCGTGAGGAGGTGCCTCTGAAACTGCAGGTTCCTCCCTCCTTACTGGCTGTGGGTGTCGCGGTGGGGTGGAGTCCAGGTCGGGATCGGCTTTCTGCAATTTAGCACACTGAGAAACAGGTGAGGTCCCTGCCTGACATTTTTTCTCTCTTTTATGTGCCTCGCTCTGCCATTCAGCAAATGCCTTCCAGTCAGCCAAAAACTGCACTTCGCTCTTTGTTGTAGGGGTCTCTCTCTCTCTACTTTGTCTCCAAATGAATTTTCAGTTGTTCTAACTGTCTGAGGCTAAAACGACCTTTTTCAGGAAAAGCACATCATATTGGTTCAAACATCCTTTCCCATGATTCACATGCATAAATTTGATATTAGAATCAACATATGAGCACCCTGTACATACCATAGCATGTGTTACAGGATGTGTTTTGCTACGTGTTTTCCCCATAATTTTTTTTCTTTTTACACCTTCTATAACTTTCAAAGTTTTAATCAATTTAACATGCTATGAAAATCAAGTGAATATGCATTCTCGTGGACAGACAGAAAAGGTTCAAAATGTGTGCCAAATCTCTAGACATTCAATTAATCATATAACTTATAGGTTCAATAGAGCAAACCTTAAGAATATTAAAGAGTTTAGCTGTGAGGGTGAGTCCACATACAGCAATTTGGTAGGACTTACAGTTTTCTCTTCCCTTCTTCTTTAATTTTTTTAAATTATTATTATTATTATTTTTTATCTCATTAGAATTTCTTGTGTGTTAAATTTGCCAAATGTATCATGTACTGCTGATATGATGGAATGAGTCAATGGGGCATGCCACTTGATAATAATCCGCCGTAAAAATACTGTGCCGACTTCCGGCTGAGCGATAGATGGAGTAAGACGCAACTTTCGGAGCTCCTGCAACAACTTTTATTATGTTTTAGGCACTTTATTGTGGAGTGTTTTTGTTGTAAGTCGTGTCCAACACCTTAATCTTCACTTTTGATGTCCAAAATGCCAGCAAAAGCCAAAGGCGGGAATGTTTAGTCTGCACCGCTTCAGCGGCCTGCACCACACGCTGCATCCTCGCCTCGTAGTAGTCCCTCCTCCCCCTGCGAAGGTGTTGTTATGCCCGCTGTCCCCCCCGGTTTCAAGGAGGAGCTCCTCGCTTCACTCCGACACGAAATGGCGGCCATTTTCAAAACCAAGCTCCAGGCGGCCTTGGGCGAAAACTTCACTTCTATCAAGGCAGAGCTACAGACCGTAAAGACTGTAACAGTCAGTATTATGGTTATCCAGTCGGAGGTGTTCACCTTGAAGAATACCGTGGGTGAGATGGAAACTTCGCTCTCCACCTGCTGTGATGACATCGCTACGCTACAGGCTAAAGTGGAGTGCCTTTCTGCCGACCTGGGAAGGGTGGAAAATAATTGCGAGGATCTCGAGGCTAGATTACGGCGCAACAATCTGAGAATAGTAGGTGTCCCTGAAGACTCGACCAGCGCGTCCACACCAGCAGCTGTTTCCACTCTGCTTAAAGAGGCTTTTAAGCTGGACAAAGAGCCACTTCTGGACCGCGCTCATCGCACTCTGCAGCCGAAGCCCAAACCCGGCGAGCGCCCCCGTCCTATAATTGCTCGACTCCATTATCATGCGGACTGTGTAGACATCCTTCGACGGGCCAGAGCCCAAGAACGGATGAAGGTTGGTGACATGGTTATCTCTATCTTTCCCAATCATACCGCGAAGGTAGCCCATGCTCGTGCTGCCTTCAATGACTGCCGCCGCCAGCTCCGTGAGATAGCGGGAATACGGTTTGGTCTGCTTTATCCGGCGCGCCTACGTGTTACACACGACAGAACTGAGAGGGAGTTTAAATCCGCGGAGGACGCCAGAGCCTTCATTAAGACACTGATCAAGTAAGAACACTGATAACATAACAGGCTGATTATCCGTCTCCAGAAGTGAAATGGATGACTACTGACTCTACAACACATGATGGTACAGTGACTATGTTTACGTGCCTTGATCTTTATCATTGTTTAGTTTGCAGGAGCCCGACCTTGGTTGACTACCATTGGGTCAACAGCTGTTAGCTTTTCTCTTAGGGATTTGACTCCTTGTGGAGTTTGCACTGGGGTCTCCATCGTTTGGGGATGGGGACGATGTAAGTGCTATGGGGGGGGGGGGGGGGGGGTGTTCACTGTGTTTGTTTGGAGTGTGTGTGTTTTTTCTCTTTTATTTTTATTTTTTATTATTTATCTTTATTTTATTTATCTATTTATTTATTTTCACTTTTTACTTTTTCTTATTTTATCTTTGTTTTTGTCTTTTTGTCCCC